>NC_038242.2:8169337-8170787 GCF_000004515.6 Glycine max | reverse complement strand
CGATTAGATATTAGTTTTGTGCCTTTCAATTGAAAATATCTTGCTTTGTGGAAAAAAAAATTATCATGTGTTAAAAAAGAATAGTGCTATTTGTTACAAAATATGTTAGTACAATCTGCACGAAAAAAAAACTACCAATAAAAAGTCAGTATTCATCCATCAAGATAATGATTAGACATAATTAATAGGAGAAAGAAAATCAAAATACCAATTAGATTTTCTTATGAATTTCATCTTCGTTCTAATTAGCATTTTTGGTTTAAAAAAATAAGAATTTAATCTAATTTATATGATGGTATTCTGATTTAAATTAGTATAAGAATTTTAAAAATAGAAGAAATATATTATAAAATCCAACTAGAAATATTGAAAGCATCCGTATAAAGTCCAATATAAATACATACTCAATGATATATATATATATATATGATATGACCATTATTTAAAGTATATCTTTATATATAAAAAAATGAGATCTTTCGATCAATATTTTTTTTTCCAATCTATATTATATTAAAGATGGGAACATTATTTTGGTATATCATTTAGGTCGGAGAAAAGACATTTTCTTCTTTTTTTACCATTTTCTTTCACAAAAACACTATTTTGTTCTTTGTATTAAGTCCTCCTTGTTAATGGAGGGCTAGGAACTTCATTGTTGGGGAGTTATATTCTACTGAGCACTCTTAATGTAAACTTTTAACTATCTATTTAATGTTATTTTTTGGTGTTCTTTGCTTCTATTTACATTTATTTTACATGCTTGTGACTTGATCATCCATTTGTATGTTTAGTTAGGTTCTTGAGTGTTGGAAAATGTTTGGAATCCTTAGAACTTGATAGAGCAGCTGGAGGTCCGTTTATCTAGGAATAGAAGGCAGTAATCTAGTGTATTTTGTATTGTGTGCGTACTACAACTCCCTTGAAGTGAGTTTGTTGAGAAATCAAGAACAAAAACTAAGAGCGTTGGGTTCATTCTTGTAAGGAATCATGGTCTAAGTAAATAGGTGGTGCAAGAACGCTAAAATAACGTTAAATAGAGAAAAACATTTTATTACGACAAGAGAAAGTTAGTAGAAAACTCCTTGACGCTTTTACCTTGATATTTATCACATTTACAGCTTTGTGTTTATTTCATAAGTTGATAAGTAGAGTAATTAATTACAGAAAATCAAATCATTGATAAACTTTTCATTTCATTCTCAAAGTTAAAAGTGTTTACATACTGAATATACAACATTTAAGTGAAACAAATTCTCTATGGATACGATACTCGATCTTACCGTTTAAATACTACTTGTGTAAATTGATACACTTACCAATAGGATAACAGTTGGCAAGGATGTTTATTCGATTGATGATGTCGAGGGTGTCGAATTACGAGGGGAGGGGCGATGGGGGAGGGCGAAAGAGCCGGTAGACTTGATGTTGTAGTTGTAGAGGCTGTTTG
>NC_038242.2:8160585-8169237 GCF_000004515.6 Glycine max | reverse complement strand
TTCTTATAGTTCCATGATTCTTACATTTTTAATCCTTATAATTTGAAAGTAATTTTTTTAGTTCTTATAGTTTACATTTTAATTCTTTTTTAATTTTTGTCGTTTAAAAGTGTTCTTTTTAGTCCTTATAGTTTGTATTTTAATTTTCTTTTAGTTCCTATAATTTAAAAGTGATATTTTTAGTCCTATAATTTGTATTTTAATTACCTTTTAGTCCTTACCACAAAAAAATATAAAAATAATTAACTACAAATTAGTTATAAATTATCAATTACTTTTTTTTATTACAAATTATCTTACAATAAATTAGTTACGAATTACTTGTTAATATTTTTGTAGTTAATTGTAATTGATAATATTACTCATATTTTGATGATAAGGATTAAAATAAAATTAAAATATAAAGTATAGAGACTAAAAAGACCACTTTCAAACTATAGGGACTAAAAAAGAATTAAAATACAAATTATAAGAACTAAAAAAATCATTTTTAAAACTATAGAGACTAAAAGAAAATTAAAATATAAATAATAAAGATAAAAAAATTACATAAAGACAAAAAAATAAGAATTATGAAATTATAATAACATACGAGTAATTTAATCTTATAAAATATAATTTTTACGTTAAAAGTAATGCACATATGAATAAAATAGTTTAATTAGATCCAGGTGTAACCTCTACAAGTTTTATGTTGAATTGTTGAATGTGAAAGGTCTAATATAACCTTCTTCCTTTATTAACGACCGGGACACCAAAGTATTTTCTATTTCTTTGCTGAATAAAAAATTCTATTCATTTAAGAATTCAAATTCAAATAGATGAAATTTACAGTAAAAAAATATTATAGATAAAAAATTTTGTCTGAAATAACATAGAAATTATTTATAGGAAAAAGTATATAACATTACATTCAACTTTAATAAGTTTGATATTTTTAATATTTTACACACACACACATATATATATATATATATATATATATATATATATATATATATATATATATATATATATATTTTACAATTAGACCGATAGCATTTAAATCTTATACTATAATTTTATCTGCTTCAATAGTTGATTCATGATACATCCTACTCACTACGTTTTATTGATGAGTAGAAAGTTATATAATCATATAGTCAAATTTTGGACCAATTCAATTCGTTGGTCAATGATCTTATAGTTTTGATGACTGCAACCAATGAAAACTTTCAACTACTTGATGAAGGCACTAAGAAAATTGGTTCATTTTCAATTAAGTTAACTTTAATGTTTATTAAAAAAAATAGAAGGTACTTGGCTTTCATAAAAAAAAATGGAAGGTCATTGGCCTTTACTGCCAACGTTCACTGCAATTAAGGAACAAATACGTCAGAGTGGCAACTTCCAAACGAGGAGCTCAGTTCGTAAACGACTTGCAGGAACACAATATTGGCTTTATATAGTGAAAATATTATTGTATTGTATTTTGTTATACTAATGCATTCTTCTCTTTGTAAAATATTTTGGATTTTGGATTCTAATGACAAGTACTCAACAAATTAAATGAAGGTTAATATTTTATACAAACTTATAGAATACAAATCACCCCTGGATCGTTTGCTAGAAAAGTAGAAATCATTCTTATGTTCGGTTTATTGTTTACGATTTTTTTTTTCAGAAAGAAATAGTATTTAGTAAACACTGTTTTTCATAAAATTATTTTTATAGAAAAGTGAAAATTATAAATTTTTTAAATTGGGAAAAAGTTATGGAAATATTTTTTTTAGAAAAAGTTAATTTCTCACTTCTCTATAAAATAGAGAAAATACAAATACACAAAGGTGTAATGGTTATATATTATTATAAGATAAAAAAGAGGTATGCATTACAGTAAACATTAAACTCTTATTATAATACTATAAACACCAAAAATAAAAATACTACACTAGATACGAATATGAAATGATACAAATACAAAATTATAAGACAAAACTCCATTATATTACACCAGTGTAATATTATAATATAAAATTAATCTAAAACATAAAGTTGAAATAAAAAAGGAAGATAGCCTTCAAAAAATAAAATAGACCCATTGAAAATATCAAAAAATATTTTTCTCTCGTTATAATATTTCTAACTATTGATATTAAAGTCTAAAAATTAATATATATAATGCAATATAAGAGTTCAAGAAGTGTGTGACACGGAAGTGTATTTAAGACGAGCATGATACATACATATTACACAGTGTGTAAAACCGCGTAAGTCTCGGTTTAGTGCTAATAAAATCACTAGAAATGTAAAGATTATAAAAAACTAATATTCATTCTAGCATCTGACCCATCTTTAAATTAAACATTATCGTTTCTCAAGAGGCAAATAAATTCCTCAATTACCTTTTTTAAAGTAAGAAATAAAGATTATTATTTTATACAGTAGCAAACAAGAAAAGTCAACAGGAAAGAAGTCATTTCTATGTTTTTGTTGTGGGTACCCTTTTTCCTTGGCATAAGAGAAAATACTATAATTTTCTTTTCCCCTGTCTTGGCGAAGCTTAAGGTTCCCCAAACGGTTACATAATTATATCATAACACAGAAACATAAGCATCCTACGATTCCTTTCTGCCTCACACACAACACAACACAAGCTTCAAAATTATCACTTTGCTTTATGTTCTCCCTCTCTCATTTTTCTCACTTGCTTCTGTAATTTTAGCTTTTGCAAACTTCGAAGGGAAACAGCATGGACTATCCGAGTCCAAGTACAAGTTGAATCCTTTATCAATTTTGATTGGACTGGTGAGCTTAGATTCGTTCATACCTCACTTTTTGCCTTTTCTTGTGTCACTTAATGGCTTTTCTGTGGTTTTGGGGTTGTTTTTGAAAGTTCTGTTTTTTGACAGTTGTGTTTGTGTTTTTGATCAAACAGGTTGTGATTCTGGACACAGGAAGTGGGTTTCTTTTCAAATTTGAGTTGAAGGTGTCAGCCAAGTGGTTTGTGCTGAAAATTAGTTGCAAATATTGAAGAAGCTGCTCAAACTTTTTTCTTTTCATTCATGGACAAGTTGTGCTGTTTTAAGGCTTCATACTCTCAGGTAAAAATGTAACTTCAGCTTTTAGTTGTCTCATGCATATGCATGAAACATTAGCTGTTGTTTATTGAGTTTGATAGAAATTATAAGGCTATGTTTTCACTTTTTGTTGGTCACTCTGGGGAAAAACTTGAATTCCATTTCTGGGTTTTATATTCCTATATATTTTACCAAATTTGAGTGTTATAAATTCTTCATTGTTACCTTATAATTATCTTGGAATCCATTATTGTTATCTTTGGAAGAGGGGCATGGTTCGCTCTTTCTTGTCACTGTACTCTGTCTAAATCTAGAATTTTAGTGTATCATGTTTGGTTAGTAATTTTAATTTGTTATACAATGATTGTTTTGTCTGCATCCTCATTTTTATTGGGATTAGAAATCTGTCTCTTGGGGTGACCAGGAAATAAAATGATTCTGTAATTACTAGTAGAAGACAATTAAGGTTTAGGTACATTAAATTAAACTTTTTTTTTGTTTTTAGGCATTCTTGACCATCTATTAGATGGCTCGTAGAACTCTGAAAGGCTCTATTTGTATGATAGGGGCTGTTAATGTAATCAATGTGGCTTTGTTGTGCAATCAAATACTTATCCTCCCTTCTATGTATGTCACCTAAACTGGCAGGACTATTCAATTTCTGTGTTGGTTGCTTTACAGCTTGTAGCAGCACGTTCTTCCTCCAGCACTGGTAAGGGGAAAAATCATGAAGGCTCAATAAAGTATGGTTTCAGCCTTGTAAAAGGGAAAGCTAATCACCCAATGGAGGATTATCATGTTGCTAAGTTTGCACAGATAAAGGATAATGAATTGGGTTTATTTGCTATTTATGATGGTCACTTGGGTGACCGTGTGCCTGCCTACTTACAGAAACATTTGTTTACCAACATTTTGAGGGAGGTTGGTTGAAACTGAGTGTTGTGAAAAATATGCATATATTTTCTATGCTAGTTTGATCAAAATTCAGATTGGAAATGTTACATCTTCTTCATTTAATATCCCAGGAGGAATTTTGGGAGGACCCCACTCTTTCTATCTCAAAAGCATATGAGAGTACAGATCAGGAAATTCTATCACACAGTTCTGATCTTGGGCGTGGTGGATCAACGGCTGTAACTGCTATATTGATTAACGGACGAAGGTTATGGATAGCTAATGTTGGAGACTCAAGAGCTGTTCTATCAAGAAAAGGTCAAGCTGTACAAATGACAACAGACCATGAGCCTAACAAGGAACGAGGTAGCATTGAGACCAGAGGTGGTTTTGTCTCTAACTTGCCAGGTACTTTAAAGCTTCCATTCCACTATTCCAATTTATGGAGTCTATGTTTCCTTTGTGTTCTTGTTTCTTGTATGGATCTCCTCTTTCTGTTTAATCTGTAGCTACCATTTGGTTGAAAGAGAATATTCTAGTATTGTGTAAGTGAATTGTACTGTTATAATTCTCTAGAGAAGCAGCTCGAATTTGTCTTTTGTTGTCAAATAAGACAAAGCAAATTATCAATGCATTCAATAACTAGATTAAATAACCTTGCAGAAAAAATATTCTCCTTAGTTGTGATTCTCTTTCCGAGTTCCAGTAATTTAATCGGCTATTGAATGAATTTGAAAGTATATGAATTCATGTACTCTGTTTTATAAATCATAACTAAATTCAAGTGCAGAAATTTTTGTATGTTGTTTTTCTTGGAAAACACATAATGCTCATGATGTGCATAAGCAAAATTCTATTCCATTACATAGTGCTTTGTGACTGTGTTTTTCTTGGAAAAGAATTTTGCTTATGCACATCATAAGCGTTATGTGTTTTTTTTTTCCTTTTTAACATGAAAGTTTGTACCATGTATCTCACCTACTATTTCCTGTTAGGGGGCTGTAGGGAGTTGTGGGAGTAATTCCTGAAGTATCCAAGTAAAAATAGTAGTTTGTTACAAAATTCTTTGCAATCCATAAAAGGTTTCTTAGAAAAATTCGTTTTCTTCATTATACTCTAACCCTATTTCCAAAAATCATCAGATTTTTACTAACAGTGCTTAACTGTATCCATATTCTAATATCAAAAAATTGCAACAACAATCCTGAGTGTGAAGTCACAACAATATAGTGGTTATTGCATGCTTGTGGTATAAGTGAGATTACATGTATGACAGCAAAAAGTCACCATAACATAGATACTTAAAGTAACATTAATGATGCTGATGATGCAAGGTGATGTGCCTAGAGTAAATGGACAACTTGCTGTTTCTCGTGCATTTGGAGACAGGAGTCTCAAGTCACATTTGCGATCAGACCCTGATGTACAGTATACTGACATAGATGTTGATACTGAGATTCTAATCCTTGCAAGTGATGGACTTTGGAAGGTGAAATAAAAGTGTATTGTTGTTTTCATTGCCCTTACTTTTAAAGGTCAATATAAAAAGAAGTAAAAAAAAAAAACATTTGCATGTGATAAACCAGGTAATGACTAATCAAGAGGCAGTGGATATTGCTAGAAGAACGAGAGACCCTCAGAAAGCAGCTAAGCAACTAACAGCTGAAGCATTAAAAAGAGATAGTAAAGATGATATATCTTGTGTTGTGGTTAAATTCAGATGATGGTATCTTTCAAACCATGAGCATGCTCGGGTGCAGTTTATAACAATAATATAAAGGTACATGTCTACGGAGCATGTCAACTTATGGTCTGGACCAAACAACTTATATTACATACTTGTTTGGGTTAGTCCTGACTGAATTTTTCTGAATAGGTAATTTTGCCAAAGAAAAAAGAAGGGTTTGTCAAGCTCTAAATTGTTTTTTTTTTATAGATTGTGGTTTGAGAATGTTGTTTCTGCAAAAGTGTGACTACTCAGAATCTGTTGTATATTGTCTTTTTATTGTTCATAAAAGACCAGCGGCTGTGTAAAAGACGAATATGCTTGTAGTTATTGATTGGGGTATAGTGAGTGCTAGGATGATTGGTCCTATCCATGGCTGTATACCACATTCTTTGATAGAAGTGGACCCTCTTTTCCTTTGTTCTGTTTTCCAAATGAGAGGAGGTTCCCTGTGACACAAGCTTTTGATACCATATATATTAGATTATTAGTGTTACATGCATTTTACACATATTTTCATAAAATGAACAAAAGCATCTTTGATTCTTAGTTCACAATTAAACTAAAATATGTAGCACAATTTCTTGTTTATGTTTTTTGACCAAACATGAGGAAATTCTATTGTCACAAACCATGAACACCAAAACTGAGATTAATTACTCATGACGTTTAGTATTGCCAATACATAATAAAAATAAAAATAATTGCAAGCTAGTTTAATTTCATCAGATTGCAAATGCAAATATGTCAACCATGTGCAGTCAAGGCATCTGATTAATTTAATGATGTCTTCCTAGTCTCTCAAAAGCACGTTTAGTGCAAAGACTTTCTTTTCATAAAGAAAAAACAAGGGAGACTTCTTAACTCTTAATGTTTGGAAGTATCAAATTCTCATATCAGCACACGAGCGTATTCACTATTAGAGGTTAGCCAAGGGATTCACCGTTACAAACCAGGGTTTTTCAAGATCGACTATCACTCCTGAGGAAAGGATTAAAACAGATTACTATAGATTTTGATATAAATTACTTCTATGACATTTTGATTTTGATCAGATTATCACCATCTTATTATTTTTGAACTACAAATAACCACGCACCAAGTACATCAACAATGCATCCAATCACTTTTGTGAGATTTACAATCAATTCATTCCCAACAAAATTAAATTTATGAACTGACGATCAAGAAAACCTACGAGTCAAAGAATTGCAGATTTTAGCTCGAGTTTGCTACATTTAAACTATACACATCAAAGTCTCAATCTTCTAGAACGCTGAATGAAGTATTTCTTGATCATATGAACATATAAGGGATGTTTACATCATTCAGTAACATAATTGACCCCACTAAGCACGAGGCCAGAGGGTGTGAAGATGATCCTGAAACAAAAGTACATGGCATAACTTGCAGCCAAGCCTTTCATAGGTTATATTCTAATCTCCAATTTCAAGAAGGAAAATCACTCAGTACAATCAACTCACTGATGCATCCCACGGCTGCTGCTTTCCTCTCCAATTGAAACGGTGGCAAGGGACTTGGAAGCCCATGCTCTAGCATTCATTGCTCCTTCCTGCAGATTACGTCTCTTGCACGGCACTTTCAAACAGTTAAATGACTGTGTTAGGCGCTTCAAATAAATCAAAGGATGTTCAAGCAAGCACCATATTCTAATACTTTGGATGACCCTTCTCCAAGCATATCGAATACATATAAGCAGTGTAGGGAAAAACAAGTATAGTAATCTGAAAACCACAAATGTAGTGGCCAGAGCCAAATAAGTTTCCTGTCGTAGTAAATTTTCTGGAGATCTAGCCCATGAAAATGGACAACTTTCTGGCTCGGTGCTACCATGACTCTCATCAGCCGATGAACGACTAATTTTCTCAAGTGATAGTTGATCAAGTGAATCAATCATAATCCCTACAATGACAGCAAAATAATGAACTAAATACAAGAACATAAGGAAAAAAAATGTAATGCTGCATATCAAAGAAAATAAGGAAAACAACATGTGGTACTGCATAACAAGATCACAAAATTCTCAGTTTGTTTGGTCAAACAATTTAAAAGAGGTCATGTGTTTATTGAGACAACTAAAATCATTTACTATAAAATGCTTCCCTTGGATATTAAACAAAAGAATTTTGAACATCCTAGGAAATTCCATGGGCTAATTTTTAGCCAAAAACAGAGAATCTGAAATCCCCCCCCCCCCCCCCCCACCCCCCCGTCCCCAAAGAGCAAACTTCTCTACCAAGGATAGATGATTTGATTGACCAATTGAGGGGAGCAACGGTATTTTCAAAGATCGATCTGCGATCGGGGTATCATCAAATTCGAGTTAAGAAGGAAGATATCCCAAAAACTGCGTTTCGGACTCGGTATGGGCACTATGAGTACTTAGTCATGCCATTTGGAGTGACTAATGCTCCGGCTATTTTCATGGACTATATGAATCGTATATTCCATGATTACTTGGACCAGTTTGTGGTTGTGGTTGTGCACCATCGCCCGACCGCCACCTAGTACCACATGTGATGGGTACCCCATAATCCTACAAGCTTGAGATGAGGAAGTGTAGAAGGGTGAACTTCCTGCTTTTATTCGTTGACCACAGAGTGGTACCTGGAGATATGTCGCGGGGGTCAGGAGACCTTGGGGACGTCAGGTGGGGTGCCATTGCCCAAAACCAAGCTTGACCAATTCCAACCCAACTCGGGCATAGTCGGTCAGTGAGAACCTGTGATGTACCTAAACAGGCGAGCTCCTGGCAGTCAACAGATAAAAGGAACAAAGACCACAAAGCAAGGAGGCTTGTGGTGGCTGGCCAGCTATGAACTTGATTGATATGTGGGATATGGGCTCTGGTAATCGATTACCAAGGGTTGGTAATCGATTACAGGCTTAAAATGAAGACATGAGGCTAAGATGGTCTCTGGTAATCGATTACCACGGGTGTAATCGATTACC
>NC_038242.2:7382335-7445992 GCF_000004515.6 Glycine max | reverse complement strand
ATGGTAGGTATCGTTTCCGTTGTATTAATTCACATTTAAATGAATCATATCAAACTTGAGAAATTTTTATCCAAAAATACAAAAAAAATATCCAAATAATATATGTGAAAAAATATTTATATAAATGATACAAAATATTATTATGTAAGATGAGAAATTGATTCTGCTCAAGCCGATTTCTCACCTGGACATTTATTTCTTTTTTTAGAAATCAATTTCTAAATTAGTTTTTAAAAAAACTCAATTAAAAAATGAACTAAGTTTTTTTTAATTGTTTTTCTATTTTTTATTACAGTTTTTAAATAATAAACATTTAACTAGTTTTTTGTTTTTATTTTTTATTTTACTAATTTATAAAAAATATAATTTATCTAAAATATTATTTAAGAGAAATGCATATATTTAAATACTCAATATAAATATAATTTAGTATAATATTTATATACAAATAATCATAATTTATTTTATATTTAATTATATATATATATATATATATATAATTATGTGTGTGTTTTATTTTATATTTAATTAGTTATATACAAATATTTTATTAGTATAATATGCATATTATAATTTTTGTATGCATAACTATATTATAACTTTAGTCACATTAATTTATATAAAATGAATATAACAATGAAATTAATATTTTTAATTCATAAATTTTACGTTCTTCTCCTTAAAAAAACTTGATAAATGATGTTATTCTAATGTCTTTTTTTATTAATTGTTTGTGCTAAATATTTCCATGATAATAAAATTAAGTGAATCTAAAAGTAATAAAAAGACTAAGATAAAACAAACAAAAAAACTAATTAAATTTCATATATAATGAATAATTAGAATGTAGTAAAATAAAATAAAAAATGATTCAGTGAAAATAATTAGAATTATTTAGTGAAAATAAAAAATGATTTGAATTGTCTAAGTAATAAAATAACAATATAGTATTAAGAAAAAGGTGTTAAAATTATACAAAATTTCATTTAACAACATGAGAGTTTTTTTTTTCTATACCAGCATATAGATAATTACAATAACAAAAAAAAAAACAAGAAAGGAAAAAAAAACTCAATTGGTAAGTTTTTTAAGAATCGATTTCTAAACTAAGCAAAGAAAAGCACTTTAGAAATCAACTATTAGGAAATCAATTTTTAAAGTGCATCTTTAAAAAAATGTGCAAATGAGAAATAGGTTTGGTGAAAAATCGATTTCTCATCTTGCACAATGTATTATCCATGTAAATATTTTTCTACATTATTTGTGTAAATATTTTTTTATTTATTTTTGGGGTCAAAATTCTCAAAGTGGCCTATTTATTAAATGGACAACAGTTTTGCTTTGTTTGTGTATGACTTAAAGAAGTAATTTGTATCATAATTATTTTTATTATTATTAAAAATATATAATAAATAATTTGATTACCATCGTAAAAAAATTGAATACTATTTTTTTTAATGAAAAAAATTGAATACTATTAAAAAATATAACTTATACCTCAGTTAATTAAATTTCAATTAAAACAAGTCATTTATGTCATAATTAATTTAATTACTATTAAAAATTTTAAAAAATGTATTATAATAATTTCAATTTTAATTAAAAATATAATTGTATCATAATTAATTTAATTTTAATTTAATGTCCTCTACAAAAATTACGATTAAAAAATATTTAAAAAAACACAACGTGTATTTTAAATTAACTAAAATGGTAAAAGGTTTCCGTTGTACATTTCCATAAATCCGCACTGTATAGCATTACTGTAGTTCATTACACAATAAAAACAAGTTGTCGTTCTCTAATTTTTTCTTAAAAAATTAAGATGATGAAAAATCATTTTCATTTATGTTTGACATAAATAATGAAAAAGTTTCGATTAAAAGTTTCTATTAAGTAAAGTACACCGAAAATTTGTTTATGTCAAACTCAGCTTAGTTGGTTAAATAAAATAAAATGTGTGAGTTATTGTAAATTTTTCGTATGGTCTTTGATTCCTTCCTACATATAAAAAAAAATGTTCAGGTGTGAACTTAGAGAAATGGGAGGGTGAGAATAACATGGGCCTCAATCCAATATTCATTACTACCGTTGGCCCAGTCCAATACAAATTGTTGTATGTTAAATACTTTTTGTGAGAGAAAAAAACAAATAAAAAAGAAAAAGGCTTTTGACCATAATAAATAATAAAGAAAAACCTAATTCAATAGTAGGTATTAGGTAATAGTAATGATAAGGAAAAATAAGATATTTGCTGGAATAATTTTTAAGGTATTTTATTTTTTTTTCCTCCTTAAACACCTTTTGTTTCAAATTATATTACTTTTGGTTATATAAAAGAAAAACTGAGTATGCGATAAGGAAAAGTAAGATATTTGCTGGAATAAAATTTTAAGGTATTTTTTTTTCCTCCTTAAACACCTTTTGTTTCAAATTATATTACTTTTGGTTATATAAAAGAAACTGAGTATGCTAATAGGGTTGGTCCAATAGTGGAAGATTTGGTATGCAGCATGACAACTAATTAGATTCAATTTATTGTGGCTATAGGGGGAAAAATTGAATAAGAGAAAGGAAGGCATTTTTTCAATTATTGTAGAAGTTTGGAGAATTTAGACAAGTGACAAACCAGAGCGTGTCTTTTCTCACAATTTCACCCACCAGATTGAAAATTCAAAATTCATATAATTCTTAATTGTGAACTATTAAGTCATTTCGAGTTTAAAGTAAATAGACAAAAAACAAAAGAGTGCTCTAACCTATTACGAGGCCCAAGCCCAACATCAAGAGGCTAATAGCAACACCAACCAACCCACTAAGGCCACAACACATTTTCCTTCATGAGTCATGACTCAAACCACAGCAAGTACACCAGCATGTATACATCACTTCAAAATAAAAAATAGAATAAAACTCTTACAACACTTAATCTTTATTTACAAAACTAAAACTTGACTCTTTTTTTAAAAGAAAAAACAAACTTCTTATCTCTTCAACTATCATGTGTTCCTACTACAGCTTATAACAAAATTGAATTTTTATTGCATTTAAAATATGTTTATGCAATACATGCTGTACTTGTCAATAGGTAAATAAATGAAAAACTATACGCAGTTTATGAATTGAGACTAAGAGATAAAATATCTAGAAAATAATTCTAAATATTTTAGTATACAATTATTGTAATACAATATATATATATACCTTTTAAATATGCTGCATTCTTGCACCTTGAATGACTACCATTGAATTTGAACAAAAGAAAGTAATATGATTTTTTATATTCTGATCCAACAATAATATATTCAAGGTGCGTGGATGCACTCTAACTTAAGAGTGCACTGCAGAACTTCTCACAAAGAAAAGCCAAAAAAATATGGAACTTGGTAGCTGTCTATGCGCCTTGCAGTTGAGAGTGCATTCATGCTCCAACTATTTTTTTTTTTTTTTCCTTTTATAAAGTAAATCTATGGCTATAGAACTTGGCGCATATATCCACGCACCAAACTAAATAGATGTGCATCTTAGAATACGTCATGGAACCTAATGAACCATAATGCATAGCAGCATTTCACAATTTTCTGTAAAGTAGTTGAGCCCAAAACTATCACACCTTAATAGCAAAAAACGAAAATCCTTTCACGGAAAATTTGTCATACTGTCCAATTAACTATTCTCAGCAGTGTAAAACTGTCAATTGAATTTCATAAAAAATAAATACCAAGAGAGAGATATATGTAGAATACTAAAACATAAAGTGTGATAAGAGATGACCACTAGAAAATTGTCTCCTTATACATTCTCTTTCGTTATCTTTTGTGAGAGTTTTATTCGATTCCCTTGCCACTAACCTATATAATGGAGACGTAACATGCAATGTGAAGCACGCCTTCTTCTCTGAAATGCGATGGTTCAAAGTATTCATTCAGACCAACCATATCTTTAACAAAAGTAACTTGTTGTTCTGTCCTCCAAGGGAAAGGCATGCATTCTTCATACCTACGATTTTGTATCTGACTGTCATTCGTTTGAAGAATATATGCCTGCCCATCCATCAAGCCCCACTATTGACCTTTTCCCAGAATATTCTTCTTATTTTAGCTTCTTCTTTTTTTAAAAAAAAACAGTAATTTTTAATTTTGTTGATAAGATAATTAATTGAAAAATTTGACTGATCACATTAGTATGATCTCTTCTTTCTATAATTTTTTTTTCATCCACAAAACTTGAGTGCAATATTTTTTTTTATCTTATTTTTAACTTACTTATATGACAACCCAATTGTCACCACACAAAAATGACAACGCAATCCTCATTTTTTTTCTTCAAATACTGTTAATTAGGAGAAAACTTACTAAGATCAGCCTAGTGCAAGAATTTGGGTAGATGCATGGAAACTGAATCCATCCGTTTAAACTCCAAAATCATGTAGTCAAGTAAATTAAATCAGTGTGTTTGGGACATCGGATCACCAATATTAAAAACTCAAGTAAATGTCAATGACAAGAATGATAGCCGGACAGAGCTAATTATTATAATCGTGTAGATACATACTGCAAATAATAATAATAATAAGACTAACAAATTCAAATTTCTAGTACACATGTGTGAGCTTATAAATTAGTTGTTGACCAAAGGCACGGGCATCCACAAAAAAATGTACTATTAAAAAAGAAACTCAGATCGAACTCTGCCATCCACCGAAAAAGAGAAAGGAAGGAAAACAGGTACTTAGAACATGTTGCTCCAGCCTCCAAACAATGGTAGGCTTCCAATGAAGTTCCTTCAACAAACAAAACACTGTACAAGATTCTTTCTTTTGTTTGATCCTAACCCATGACTCATGACTATTCATTCACCATAACCGTGCCCGTGCCTCACTCTCTCTCACGCACACATAAATGCACCCTTCTCTCTAATAATTCAACGCTGTGGTCCCCTACCCCTTTTATCACCCAGCCATCACCATGGAGCCGGACATAACTTCTCATCAACATACGAATCATCCAAATAAAATTTAATAATTACAATACCAGTACTAATATTTTAAAAATCTTCCCAGCAATGATGTAAAGAAATAAGTTAAAAAATCAATTAAGTAAACAAATATTTTAATGCTTGATAGTATTAACTAGTAAGAATGCATTAAAAATTTCAGTAAAATATACATTTATAACACGTTTTTATAAAAACTTGATTAAAAATATACATTAGTGCACTCTCACCTTTGATTTTCAATGCATTTTCATTTAGCAAGCCCCAAAATTTAAAAACACATCACTTTCTCATATCATAAATGCGTGCATGCGACGTAAATACACAAGCAAAAAGACAACAGTAACACCATTCACATTAAATAACATCCAACCAAAGACATATCATCCAATCCTCTTTAAGTATTAGTCCATAGTCATACATCAATTACGATACACACAACACAAACCCATAAAAGTAGTAAGTAGGGCACAACTCAGAACACAAATATCTGTTTCCCACATGCGTCCTACACTACACTGCTGTAACTATCCCGGTGGAAACTTGTGAACGAGTGTGCCCGAGCCAACCGCACCAAGTTACCTCGATCTCTCACAGCCAGTGAAAAAAATTTCTTCATTTTCTCTCTAACATGACTAGGATACAAAAAGAGGAAGCAAGTTTGGGCCCCATATCAGCGTGCACTCGTTTTTGGGACCCTTATCTGGAATAACCAACCACACCCTTCTCATTCAAAATGGTTCACTCACCATGCTATGGTGTGAGTGCTACTTTCTCTTTAGTCTAAGACACGGACTAATGAATAATGATTCATAGTTCCTTTATTGCGCTTGATACACTGAACACTTCCGTCTTTCCTTACACAATGCTTAACATAGGTTACACTGACTATATTTCCAACTCAGAAAGGGCTTTAGAAGACAACTTTACTCAGTATTTCACACGTAACACCTATGTTGCTGAGCACAAATTCCTTGACAACCATGACCTTGTTTATTTTGCAGACTCCATGAAGTATGAACAACAAGCAAATCAACAGAACTTACACTATAAAGTACTACTTAGATGACAAATAGTAACACTGTGTGGGTAATAATTCTCCAACTTACAAGGCATCAAGTCCGAGTGCTTGAGCCTTGTGTTTCAAGGATTTTAAGCAATGTATGGCATTGTCAAGAAGCATGACCGGATCCTTATCCTTTCCACCAGGAATTATGCTCTGCAGAATGCTCAGAACATCGCGTATCTTCTCCTTTTTAATCTTCTTATTGCCAGACAAGGATCCTTCATTGTTGTTACTAGAACATCTTGATTCTGCGTCATCATCTCCCGTTGCAGAAGACTTGTTCAGATTCTGAGAACTGGCAGTATCAATGAGTTGTATGTCATCATAATAGCCATCCAATAGCTTCCTCTTCTTGGTTTTCCTGGCAGAGCTTGCAACTTCTTCTGCGGTATCCCTCCTAAAGGTTTCACAGTTATCATGAGTGGTCATTGTACTCGGAGAGTGCCCTGTGCTAGTAACTTCATCATCATCATCCTGGGTAGAATAGCCATAGCTGTCCGAGTAAAGCAATGCATTAATTTCTTCGGTGTCTTCATGCATCTCACTTTCAATGCTAGTTCCCGGATTCCCATCTACTTTATCAGCCAAAGTTGGCTCAGTCATATTCAAGTTCAAATTCAAATTCAAACCTCTTCTGAAAGAAGGTTCGTTCCCCCTCAAATAGTTAGCACCATGCAGTTTTGAATGCCAAGAAGCAAGGCACTCACCAGGACTGCCAAACCTGGAGCTATAAACAATAGTTGTTTGACCACCCGTCTGATCAATAACAAGAATTTGTTTCTGAAGGGAACTGGATTCACCATAGGGACCAATTTTGTCCCCAAAAGTTTTTACATGGTCAGCAGGAGGGTTTCCCTCAGCATTGAAGTTCAGAGCAGGAGCAAATCCCTGTGGAAAGCAGGGCAAACAATAAGACCAACCACTGGGTTCATAGGAATGTCCTAACTGCAAATGAGGCACTGTAGAGGATCCGAAAGCAGGCACCGTAGCATTGCTAGAGACCATATTAAAGCCAGGGTTCATAGCTGCAGAAATACCAACCGGCTTCCCAGTGTCAAGGAGATTCAAATTTGGTGATTCTAGATGTGGTGCCCAGGTTCCACAATCTCCTCCCATTCAATCAGAACAATCACCTAAAAATCCAAAACATTTACCATAAAATCAATAATTAAACAACATAAAAGTCATTCTTTGATGAGTGAACAATAATAACAATAATGTAAAATATACCTGAAGAAAAACGATTCCAACTCAAAAGCTATTTGTTACAAAAGGTACTTTGTTTCACGAACAAGGAAAACAAATAAAAGAACCGGTTTAACCCACCCAAACGAATCAAGGCAAAACAATTACGTCACAGGTTTGAGCAAATGACGGAAATATTCAGCCTGGAACACAGAAATTAACATTTATTGAATGTGTTAGTTTGCAGATCACAAAATGTGCAAAAATAATATAACAACAAAAATGTTGGCCATTGAAAGGTGGATCACATCGAAAACCTGGCATTCTCGGAGAGGTTGAAAACATGCTATAACTTTAACTATAATGGTGGAGCTCCCGGCGATTCCATTTTCATGTTTCAATGCCCGAAATCTCGTTTGACTCGCTGCTTGGCACACCATAACTACTTTTCCCAACCCTCTTCAATTCAAAATGCAAGAACCACACTTTTCCTTAGGACAATTATTAATCTGATCACCTCCACGACAACAACAGGTTTTGAATTTGACTGAAACCAAATAAACGATGCCTAAAATTCTAAACAAACAGGAACAACTCAACACTCCTAGAAAAGGAAAAAAAAAAAAAAGGCTAATTAACAGATTTTTTTTAGAGAGTGAAAGATGAATTTGTGTTTGCTAATGCTACCCTTCAGCTGATCTGACGGACGTAGCAAGGAAGAACAACAAAGAAATTGGATCCCATGGAAACGGTTTAAAGAGAAGATTAAGAAAGGTTTAGACCACAGCACACAAATTACAGAATCACTTTGCAATACAGATTCAACGAAATCCCTTTGCGGAATACATCAACAGAAAGACTAAGCCACCACCGCATGCTGCTGTATCCTTACCCACAAAAAGATAAAGCCACTCCTTCTTCTCCTTCACCCAAAACTACTCACCAACCTGCAACAAACATAATTAATTTCCACATCAGAAACCACCCACCAATTCCCCATCGACATAACCAAAACCAAACAACAAAAAGATTAAAACTTTTCATGAATCCTCAGCTCAATCCACGCAATAAGTTCTCAATTTTGAACTAAAATTTTATTTTTTAACAAACAAGAGAACCTTAAAATTCCCGAACAAAACTTAAAAAAGAAAACTAGCCCAAAAATTATCCTTGGCCTGTTGAACAAAAACCATATACCAATTCCAGAATTGTAATAAATTATTATCCTTGGCCTGGGAAACAAAAATCACAGGAAATGCGAAAAATGAAAAACTTACTTAGAATAGAGAGAGAACTGAGAAGAGATCGAGAATGGAGATGAATCCGATAACTGAAAGGTTAGAGAAAGAGAAAGAGAGAGAGAGAGAGAGAGAGAGGAGTGAAAAGGTTGAAGCGGGTGAGGAAGGACAAAGAAGAGAGGAACAAGCGTGAATGGCTACAGTCAAAGGTGGATAGTGGATGTGGAAACTCCAACCCACAAGACCGCACGGGAGTTGAATTATATAGATCATGCATTGACATATATGCCCTTGATTGAAGTGCATCAAATAATTAAACTATTAAATAAATAAATTAATAGAAATGTGAACATACGACAGTGTGCCTGTATTTTCGTAGTTAATAATAATGGAAAAAGCCAAAAGAGGCAAAATAATAAGAAAAGAATTGCTGGGGTGTGTGTATGTGGATTGATTCATACGTGCGCGTGTGAGGAGGGAGTGCACGCAAGGTATTTAAGTTTACAATGATGAATCACAATAAGCTTCAATTCAAGCATTGTGGCGTGGCCCCGTGGATGGTTGTATCATGACATGATTTGTCTTTTTTATGACAAATGTTAGTGATTAACATGGCTAAGGGGTCAACTAACCCATGTGTGTTGTTCTTCACCACACTCTTGGGTTCGAACCAAACTACCCCCTTGTCTCCGTTTCACTCCACGAATTCATATCCCCCCATCTGCGAAATCCCATCATGCCTCATTCACATATTTTTCTTCAAATGCCACTATAGCCTCATCGATCACCACAATGGTTAGTTAACTCGACAACATTTGGATATTATTATGTTATGTTAAGCGTTAACCATAGTATTAATAATAAATTAACGTTGCATCTTTTAAAATTGTTCGTAGAAGGAATATACTATATCAAGTTCTGGTATTTCCACAAACCCTGACTTGTTGACCCCGAAAAGGAGGACTCTGGCTTAAAATATCTTAACGGGCGCAAAAGTTTATTGCCATTGTTAAGGGCTAGTTTTTATTCAATCGTGGCCATTCTCTGCATCACGCATTCATTGACTTTGTATTTCTAAATATAAATCTAACACCCCACTTGTTCTTCTCACTTGTACTTCATAACTTCAGTTATTCTCATTTGACTTCTACCGTCGCAGAGTTAACGCAGAATATTCACTTCAGGGTCCTTCCATTTCTGGTTTTAACCAACTCAACATTGGAGTCAATCATCCAGGCCAACACATATATCAGTGATCAATAGGAAAATCTTCACAGTAGAAAATGTAACGTACTTTGTCCAAGCGTGTGAACAACAACACACATAATAGGGAAAGAACAAAAATAGAAAGAAGATTTTGGTAAGAGCATGGAAGGATAGGGAAGTGAAAGGAGGCGATAATGGGGACCAAAAAAAGATGGAAAAGAATATATGGTATCCAATGTTTAACATGAACAATCAATTTTTAGCTTGACCATTCAAACTAGGAATTATACAGACACACCTTTCAACAAATGGTACATCATATCATATCATTTCTCAAACTCGCACTCCACCTGACGGTATATCTCTCGTGATTAACCATCGATGCCTAACTTTTAGGATTTTTGGGGTAAAAAGATCGCTAGCTGTTGGTCCCGCCACGGAATACAATTATACTTTTAATTGATGTGATACATATAAGTGTGCCTAGGCCATCAAAATAGTCATCAATTTGGTTTGGCCCATTCCCGCCTCTGCCACACTTTGCATCAAATACGTTCCCTATTTAAACATCTTATATAATTCTACCTCTCCTTCTTTCTTTCTTTTTTCCTTTTTGTTGTGAGTGAGCTTATGTTTTAAGAAACTTATTTCTCTTATATAGATGGGTTGCCATGGAATAAGACACAAATTTGTGTTTCCAATGAATGCAAAAAATATGATTAAAAGAATAGATAAATTTTATTAAAGGTTATTAATCATGTTTCTAAAAAATATTACTCATCGACTAATCCTTATTTGGCAACTCCTAAAGCAACTGTTCATGGCTCTTTTGGAAAAAAAATATTTGAAGAAGATATATTAGTTATATTTATATATAAAAAATCGAGATTAAGAGATATAATTCAAGGTCTTTCAAAGTAGAAAAGATACTGGAAGTTTGTCCAATTGATTCAATGTCAGGAACATAGAAAAAAAAAAAAAAGTTGATCCTTGAAATAGACTATTGATGGATACTTCTCAATAATATCATAATGACTAAAAAATATTTTTTTCTCATTATTTAGATAAGGTTTAAATAACTTTTTAGGGGGCATTTATTTGAAGTTGAAAATTTGTATTTTTTGAGAGTCATATTTTCAAGAATAATATATTTGAAAATATTATTCCCACACACATGTTTGATTGACATTGATAATTTCAAAATGAAGAAAAATATCTAATTAAAAAACTGTAAAAATAAGTGAAACAATGTGGAGAAATGAAATAAAGATTGATAGTTATTATAGAAATAAACTTCCATTTCGATGAAAATATAAAATACTCACCTTTCACCAAAATATTATTAGGAATAAAAAATATACACTTAATATGTTATTATAAGAATAAGAAATAACATAAATATAAGTAATTTATATTCGTATTAATTAAGTGTGTATCTGAATGAACGATAATAAAATTGATTTTAAATAGAATTGATTCTAAGCTAATGTAATTTATGTTTTTATTATAAAATCAAATTCAATATATAGATAAAGGTAGAATAAATTCAACTAAGCGTGTATTTTCTAGTTAAACTAAACTTTAGATCAGGATGATGCTTTTAATTTTCTAATAACATATTTGGATAGTTACTAGAATTGAGTATGAATTTCAAAATCATGGTAGAAATCTTGAAAAGCAGAAACAACTATTTATTATTTTAGTTTTTAACATGATTTTAAAATTATTTTTTGAAAAAATTGAATCTAATCCAATCATGCTATAATAATACCGGGATAACTTGATTCTTGCAGGCATCTAACAGAGCTGAATTACTCTCCACGCCAGCACTTTTCATGAGAAACAAGACCGAATAGAACCTTAGCTTTATTAGAGAACATAAATATAACTAACTAAATAAAAGGAACCAACAACACACCACAGGCACAGATACTGTGAACAGACAGGGTGTAGTTGCACCCCCGAATAAGAAAATACAAAAATGGTATGACCCATGATTTTGTCACCTGAAAGAAATCTAAAGCACCCAGATAAGATCTCTAGACACCAAACTAAAAAGGCATTTCTAAGAGTAGGTTATTAAAATATAAGAATATGAATATGCATTTTTTCACGCCCTTTTGTTTGGAGTGGAGGGAGCAATAAACGAGCCCAACCAAGTCCTTTTCCTTTCATGCCCTCCTTCCTTTTGGTGACCCTAAAACCGCTACACTACATCCCTATTTTTTATACATCAAGATTGGAAACAGGTGAGAAAATTCATAACAATTCATTATTTTGTTTAATAAATTGAGTTAGACCTCCTTAATATTATATCCCATTTCATATGTGAGAAAATTTATAACAACTCATTCATTTTGTTTAATAAATTGAGTTAAATCCCCTCAATATTACATCTCATTTAAGATGCATACATAATATTTCTTTACTTATTTAAAAACTATTTTGGTATAGGTAATTTAATCTATAATAGTAAATTAAAAGAATTCCTATGAGTGTTATTTTATCATCATGCTCACTTTATTTGGCTTTTTGTAAAATAAAATATAATCCTCTTTTAACATGATGTCAATTAAGCCAGTAACATATTTGTAATGTGAGGAGCATGCTTGTTGTGGACCCCCTAACAGTAGCAAATTCCCAAGTTGTAGTTTCCTTGTATATTTTTTTATATTAATTTAGTATAATTAATTTTTAGGATGCTTAGTAAATAAAGTAAAACATTAACATGTTATTATTTTTATTAAACGAATATTATATATACTAAATTAATAACAAACATCTTTTTTGGTATGATACTCATTATAAAAATAATTTTAAACATTTCATACAAAAAAAATACTATAGTTTTGAACATTTATTATAAAATCATTATTTAATAAATAGTAGTTAATAACTCATCGTATTATTATATATTACTATTATCTTCATGTCAGTATATGTTCGATTCCCATGTAAAAAAATTTGGAGTGGTAAAAAGAATTCCTTAATGTGTTGAGTAATTATTAGTTTAATATACCTATGTTGGACATTTAAATTTCCATAATAACTCTCTCACTCTCTCAGCATGCATCCTTCGTCACTACCCACCAAGAGAAAGAAAATTGAATATGACTATGTGCGAGGCACTAATACAGAACACGTAATATTTGGAGATATATACATTAATTTTAACGCCTGTCATATTCTTTTCTTTTCTTCGGCACACATGAGTCATGGCATATCATATATTCTATTCTATTGCATGTATGGAGAAAAAAAAATGATGTAAGGAACCCCCTCTCATGTTTTGTTCTCCCTAATTCTTCCTTTAATGATCTGCTTCAATGTGATGCCAGCATGGTTTCAGAAAATTCATTCTTGATGTTTAATTATGAAATGCATACCAAGTTAATTAATTAGTGCTTCCATTGACAATGTCAACGGGTCAGATGAGTTTCAAGTTTAAGTGAGTAAATGCATGAGTACATAACATAATACGACATTGTACATAAAAAAATGCATAATACGACAAAAATGAGGTCCGCATGTGAGGGAGCTAGCTAGGATGGAGCAATGAATGCATAATACGACATTAACATTAACCAAATCTTTTTCTGTTTCTTTGTTTCGATCCTTTTTATCTCGATTTTGGGATAACTTCAGGATCAGCGAACTCAATATATTTTTCTTCTTCCATCCTTTATTTTATTCGTATTTTCAAGAGTCAACTTTAATATAGAATCCTCTTAAATAATATTGTGCTCTTCTTTAGAAAAAACTTCTCTTTCAGTTAGGATTTTTAAAATAATATTTTAATAAACAATAAAATGAAATAATAATTTGTGAATTGTGATATATTTTAAATATTTTTGAAATCTCAGAAAAATAAAAGATTATCGTCATTACCAATATTTCTCGGACGCGTTTATTAATTATTAGCAACAATATATTCTTATACTTTGGAAGCAAAATGTCACCATAAACTTGTTCATTTATTTTAATTAATTTTTACTTCCATATAGAATTTCAATGTTAAAATTAAACCACATGTAACACAAACAAAAATACGAAAGCATAAAATATTTCTCTCCGTTATATTTACCTAGGATAGAATCAGAAGAAGGAGAAAAGAGAAAGAAGGAGAGAATAGAAAAAAGAAAAAGAAAAGAAAAGTAAAGACGTGCACTACAAGTATTAGGAAAGAAAGTGGTTTGTTTATTGTGCAGATAAACACGGTCTTCCATGTTTCCAGCGACTAATGTTCTTATTAATCACGTTCAACGCAACACTCTCCAATCCCATGATCGCACTAAGGAAGAAAACCTACCGTACGTACGTGGGTCACGATTAAATAGATTTAATATATTAAAGTTAAAGCATAAACGAGTAAACAATTCCAAATTCATATAATTTTGTTCTATATGAGTATTATCTTTAACAACAACTTTGCTAATAATGATCACTATGATTTTATTTTGAAATACTTACAACCTTACCCAATTCACGGGTCCATGATTAATTAATTTGTTAACCTAAATTAATTAATTACTTGCATATATAACTGGCGTGATCAAAGCGCATTGGATGTGACACATATTAGGCTGGCATTAACTGAGATAGAAAGTGTTTTCTTTCCCTTACCTTTAAGCCTCCTTTTCCCACTCAAACACACACGACGGAAAGAATAGGTGAAGAAGAAGAAAGAGGGGGTATTTTTCTTTGCTTTTTGGAAGGGCCATTACCCATTAAGATGGCATTTGAGTTTGGTGGGACATGAGACCATGGAGCCAATTTGGTTGTGGATTCTCCAACAAAAACATCCACGCTTTAAAAGCTAAAACCAACTCCCTCTCCATATCCACCTCCCCGCACTAAAAAGCTTAGTGTGTTTTTCCTTTTTTAAAATAATATTAACCACAAACCAATGCAAAGTTAGACCAAAAGGCAAGGAGGAATCCATGTCCCCTTCATCACTTATTTTTTATATACTAAAAATCATCCACTTTCTTAGACTTTCATCCCAACAATTTTTTTTTTAATGTGCACAATTTCTTTCCCTTCAAAGAAAAAAAGGTTGATGCGAACTTTTAATCCTCTCCTTGTATATTTTAGAAAAAGAAACAATTGCGTCGCCTTTTCTTTAAGCTGGTTAATTGAAATGGGTCGATTAAGCAATTATGTCTTCTGGTTTGGTTTGGTGTAATATTTTGATCATCAATATACACGTGTGACGGAAGTGCTTGTGATTTTCACGATAATTTCACATTTCAATTGCCTCCTCTTCTTCCAATAAATTCAAAATAATATTCAAGGGTTAGTTTGCTCACTCTCTCGTAGATCCTAATCCTCCAATTCTTAAAAAGAAGGAATGAAATTAAAATTTTAAAAACGGCAAAATGCGCAATATACAAAAATGCGACAAGCAATATTGTAAAATAAATATTTTTTCCACCCAATTTTATTTTGGTGTACCCACCTAATTTATTTATACAGCTGTCTATCTACTTTATTAAATATTAAATAAAATCCAAACTTATATATGTCTTGAATGTGTATCTTTGCTTAAATTGGAGATCAACATAGCAGTAGTGCTTGAACATAATTGAGTTGTGGGAATGCATGTGTCCCTTAGATGTCAAGAAAATAAATTATCCTTGAAAATGTAAACATGCAATGTTAAAGGCAATAACTTCACATATCTTCCACCATGAGTGAGGCATTGAAGTGGTGGGAGAGTTTCCCTTTGGCAAAGAATCATACGGTTTATGAAAATGTTTGAATACGAGGGTGGTTCCATTAATCATGTCAGTCCCAATTTCGTTACATTGATACACACTAAGAATCCATCCACTGCTTTTGGAAAGTCAACCCAAAATAGTATGTATCCAACTACGCAACCCCACTAAGTTTTACGATCAATTCAAACATGTCTTCTATTTTAGTAAAAGGAGTGTACAAAAAAATAATAGGGATAGAACATGGGAGAGAACTAGGGATACATGCACCTACGTGCTTGATAACATAGCACATAATATAATTTGAGATTTACATCAATAACCTAAACGTGATTTGTCCCTGTTCATCTAGTCATGCATCATTGTAACATCTGCGGGATCTATTATCTAGCCTCCATTGATCATAACTAATTATATAAATAAATTTAATATTATACCTTAATCTAAAATCTTAAGATTTAAGTCTATATATATATAATAAAGTAAAATAAAATAAATCCAATCACGTGCGATACTACCTAATGCAGTATGGTGGATGTATTGGAATTCATTTTTGGGTTATTATAGCATTGTCTTTGACAAATGTAGTGGAGAACACATTATATTTAGGTACTAATGACCAAGTACATAATGAGTTGCACCGTGCGCCCATTTCTTCGCAATAATACGAGCACTGCCAAATCCACGAATAATTCCCTAGAACCAGCTGCTTTACACTACTCTACCATATTTCATATTTTAAGTCATAAAAGTTTTCACCAGCCTTAATTAATTACTATGTTCAACAGCTGATACACCATTAGGCGACAATTAATAAACTTCTGCATTGCATGCTCGAAATGGGGTTAGCTGTATATTTTGACTTAATTACCTTACGAAAGTATCCACGGTGAATGTACTAATGTATAATTGTGTATAAGTCAAAATGGAAACTATCAAGATGAATGATGTTAAATATGACTGGATCAGAATATTATTTTATTAAGTTAATGCTTCAAATAATAAGACATTAATCTATTATATATATATATATATATATATTACAACTCTCCTGTCAGAACACTAGAATAATTAATAATAATTATTGAGTTAAAATTAAAAATAATAATAGTTGATATTAAAATATTTAAAATTTTAAATTAAAATATAATATATCATTAAATCTCTAAAAGATTGATCAAACATAATAAGCAAATCTTTATAATCTATAAAGATTTTAATTATTACTTTTAAAATATTTAATTTAACATTTCACCATCATTATGACATTGTTGTTGGCACCACCATGACTACTATTGCAACTATCATCATAATCATTGATGTAATTATAATCATTATCAACCATTATTATTATCAACCGTCACTTCCTTTGTCGCCGTGACCTTCTCTCATATCATTGTGACCACCATGATGTACCACTGTCATCATTGTTGTTCATTGTCACTACCTTTGTTGTCAAGACTGTACTTTTTTTACGGCAGTGATGGTGGCAACATCAAATTAGGATTGACTTTAAATTTGGGATCGTCTAAATTGAACTAGCCAGTGTAATAAAAAGTATGATTGACTTTAAATTTTAAATACAAATTAATTACTTATAAATTAAGACATAGGTAAATATAATCTTTACTAAAAATTCACTTCACATTAATTTTCTAAATTTTTACAATACATTTATGTCTCAAATATTAAAAGTCATAAGAATAAATTAAATTATTTTTAAATAAATATTTAGAGGATTAAACAAGGGATTTAGTTTTTTTTACTATTTTATCTCAAATATATAATAGTTGGGTTGATATATTTTTAATCCCAGAAAATAAAGTAATTTTATTTTTATTCCCTACAAAGTAAATCATAATCTCCTCACTTGTTGTTTATGATATTCTTTTACATGTAATAATCAAAGACAATATCAATTCATCAGAAAGTAATACTTATACATCCTATTTAATCAACTGAGTTATACTCTTATTTATAAAATTATATCATTGTTGATTGTATCATATGCAATTCTTATTTCCATAAACAAGAGATCAAATGAAGACAATTTTTTTTTGTAAATGACAAATGAGAGACTAAAAAAGACATTATTTTTTTTTATGACTAGAACGAACATTGTTTATAACATTTTAAATATTATATGCTTATTTAATATAGGTTATCATAAAAACAAGACAAAAAAATACATATCTTTATTTAATATTGCTATTAGTTAATGTTGTAATTTGATGCCGTTCGCATTTAAAATTTGTTGCGCCGACATCATTACATTTAAATACCGGGAAAAGAAAAACAGAACAGAAGGGGAAAAAAAGGAAGAAAATCTTGCAAACCCCGACCACCAGATCTAGGGCACAGTTTGAAGCAGCAAATGAGGAAACTTTAGTAAGAAAAAAAAAAGCGTCACACGCGAGTTCATTAAACTTAATTAAATAACATGTCGTCTTACATGCATAGTTATCTTATTTGGCTGTGGCAATCCACTTTCAGTTCCAGATTTGCTTTCTTGCTCTGCTCATCACACGTGGCTTGAGAGGTGAGCGTGAAAAGTGAAAGAAAAAAAATGAAAGTCCCAATACTAGTCTTACAAATATAAATATATTGTAAAAAAAATTACATATTCATTTGCACAATGATTGTAATCTGTGTATTGTATGATTACTAATTTTTGTAATAATTATTTTAGAAACCATATTGAAATAATGGAGTTGGACAATGGACACTACTATTACTGTAGCCAAGTTAAACCAAAAATGGGGTTGGTTCAAGTTAAGGGTGATAAATGATAGGTTTTTGCTTCTTGCAATTTCTAAGTTATTTCATGCACTCTTTTTAGAATTTTTTTTTTTTACCTTTCAGAATAGCTATACTGAAAGTCAAAAAAAGAGAATGTGGAATATAATATTATGATTGATCATTCTAAAAGATAAAAAAAAGAAAAAGAAAAAGAAGTGCAGGAAGCAATCAAGCAACTCGGAAGTACATGAAGCAATAGCCTAATTGATAATACAATGTGGCCGTGACTAATAGATTCCTTTCCCATTTTCCATTTCCCACGCCATTTAGTTAACCAATATCATCACATACTACATGGTACGGGTTTCTCCCTTCACCTGTCCCCTGTTTCTGGTCAAAACAAAACACTACTAACATGTGTATTGTAATGTGTGACTAATTACATTTTTCGAGTTCTCTAAACCATAAAGCAAAGTCCTAAATTGCAATTACTAGACTCGCAATGAACATTGTTTCATGCCTTCAAATTCAATTCCGTAAGTAAACACAAATCAGACAATCTTCCTGTGCTACGGTCTGAAGGGATTGAGAGCTGTGTTTTCATGGGTCCAAAGGTACACAGTTTTGGGTCAGTCTATTTAATGCACTTTACTGTCCAAATTGTAGAAATAGAAAAGCCTTTTTGATTAACTGGTGCCATGGATTGTCATGGGTCCTGCCACTTGTGCCAACACTGGCAGCACATACTTAGCTTTAATGTTGGGCCAATATAGATTGGGTTCCAAGTCTTTTTATTTTCTTAATAGGTTACATACACAAACAGAGAGCAAAATCTAATTCACAAAGACCTCGTGACACTTTTCCTAACATTTTTCTTCTCTCTATCGAGCTAAGAGATATATGTATTCATGTTTTAATCTATCTATCTTATTGTTATGGAAACAACTCATTTTTTTATCATCTGGAAGAGGAACTAAATTAGTACATAAAAATATAGTATTTATCGATACAAAACAATTCTTTCAAAATCTTGAATGAATTATGTGAAAGCTAATATTCAACCGAGGTAAATTTTAATTAAGAAATAAAAAGCAAGTCATAAAATTACGTAGTTCAGATTTTTCGTAAGAAAAGTGTATCAGAGTGTCACTTGAATAAAAGGCACGAGAATGCCAGTGATTTACTCAGTCATGCAAATGTCCGGACTATAAATCTTACATTCTACATCTCTAAAATCCTTGATGAGCCACCTTCTCTAAATATAGCCTGTTTCGCTTCAAAAACTAAACCTTTTCTTTTAGCTAAATTCAAGCTACAATGCTTGTTGATTTTGCAACAAAACATGGAGAGGGATAGAAAAAAAAATCAGAATCAAATACCAAGAGAAATTATACAACAGAAAAAAAATGTGTTAGATAAATCGGTAAATTAATAAATTATTACTAACAAAGCTACACACTATTAAGAATTGAAACCTTTATTTCTCTAAAAAAATAAGAATTAAAATCTATAACCCAATGAGTGTATATCACTTGATAGTACACACTTGAAGGAGGGAGATGAACGATAAACTTTAAATATGACTAAGTCTCAAACCAAGAATTAGTTTAATAAAAAATACCTTAGAATTCTACTGAAAAACCAAAGACCCTAATTATGGTAGTTAAAAAAATTGAAACCCATATAGTATACTTTAGTATCCTAAATTTTCACTAAGACCATGTTTAGATAAATTTATCCGTAGATATTAATGGGAGAAGAAAACATGAAATGATTTTTTTCAATAAACTAAAGTTAACTTATGTACAAGTTAATTTTAGATTACGAGATAAGCTTTTATATTTTTCTTATATGAGTGTTTATTGAGAAATTTATTTTAAAAAGACCCAAGTTAATGTGCTTTGTTGGTTACGCTTCTAAAGATTTATTCTACTAGTTAATCCATTTTGAAGGTGGGAAGAAGGAGAGGAATGGGGTGTATCATTATCAATTCAACAAAAATATTTCTCAAGATTGTTGAGAAACAATCTTGAAACTGGATAATATGACAATTTGTTGTATACAATGGCATCCCTGCTCTTAATCTTAAAGGCTTTTGTTGTAGCACTTCAATGTAGTTCTTTTGCTAATGCCAATTATACACCCAAAAAATGGGACTTGGATCCTCTCCAGCCCCTCTATTTTTATCTATTTGTCTTTCATCTGTTTTATTTTTTTAGCTTTTGTTTTCAATTTTTTTTTGCTGGAGAGGCGGGAGGGGGTCTGAATCCCAAATATGAATCGAACTTTGTTGGACAATAACTATTGACTAGAATTCTAGTATCCTTTGTGGAGAAGAAATTACTTCTACCACGGATAAAATTAATATGGGTGGTAAAATACTTTTTTTTGTGTATTCTTAAATGTATACTACAATAATTATGTGAAGGATGTTGTTTATGAGAGTTTTAATAAAAGCATTGACTAAGAACCATTTAATATACTTTACTGAATTATTCTTTACCAAATACCTTTTTTTTTATTAAACATTAAACTAAAATTTAATACAGAAATTGCTTAATTAATTTTATGAGCTTAAATTTAATCTATTGCCTTTACATGATTTGTTATTCTAAAATTTTCAACACGACAAAGTTACTTTTAAATTTCAACTAATTTAAAGAAATTAGACTTATTATAGAATAATTTTCAAAGTTAAATACAGATAAAAATTTGTAATATTAAAATCTTTTAATAACTTCATATATGATGAGATTACTTTGTTAAAAAAAACTACATAAATATTGAGATTAAATTGAACTCGCATGCAGTTTGTTCGTCTGTAGTTAGGCTGTTGTTGGTTTCTCCATTAAAAAAAAAAACTTTTTTTAGAAGAAAAAAAATAAACTTAAAGGCACGGTTCGGTTTAAGTCATAATTTTTACACACTTAGCAAAATTGACAAAATAAAATTAATCAATTCTTACTATAACTTAAAATTAAGTTTCTTTAAGGAGAACTTAAAATTAAGTTGTATACTTAATTTTGAAAAAAATTAATGATATTTAAAAAAAATAAACTTATAAAAAATAATTTATTTTTCATTTTTTTGATAACTTATTTTACATATTTCGTGTATATGTTGAAAAGTTGATCCAAATTAACCTTGGATGTAATGTGTACAATGTGATCGCGTGGGGGTTAATACAGAAAATAGAGATATCACTGATGGGGTCATCAATGGTGATTCATGCATTGCATGTTGTAGCTATGATTCAAGTTTTTGTCCATTTATGGTCGGGTGGAAGAAAATAGTTTTTCCTTTTGTACATTTCTTTGTGGCCTACCCGTTGCGTTGGTGCATGCTGAACAGAGGTTAAGGTTACCAATGACCTTATCAACAATAAAGCAATGCTCTGACAGTGAAAGCGTCACATTCAATTGCTAACAAGGCTTTTCTGCAGGAGAATCTGTTTCATGACACAACACCAACAGTACTTTATTTTTTTTAAGAAAAAGAGAGTAAAATCTGATTAAGTAAAAATAACTAACAGAATAAAAATAATAACATAAATAAAATATTTCCCGCATATATATAGCTATCTCTTTTTTTTCTTCAGTCTATTTTTCTCTCTCCCATTTTAAAAGTAAAAAATTGAACAAATGAAAAACTCCCCCCCAACTTTACCTACACATACAATACTCTAATAATCCTTATCCCTCTTCTTCAGATCCTTTGTTCTCTAGCTGCTGTTAATAGATCTAAAATATTTAACAGCTGGTGATTACTCACTTCATGCCAATAGAATGCAATGTATTGCACTGTTCGCTTGATCACCCATCTTCCACTCATGATCCACCTCACCTTAATATAGTTTTTTGTATTTTTTACACTAAGGTCTTTTTTTCTTTTTTCTTTTTGAGAAATTAAAAAAATAAAAGATTTCTAGCTATGTCTTCCTGCCTCATTTTGGTATTGCTTTGAGGGGAGCACCTTCCATAAAACACACATGATGCCCATTTTTTTGGAAAAGCATCCTATGGATGATTGTAAAATTCCCACTCCAACATCACTACAATTGCTCAGCTCCACAGGTTTTGTTTAACTTCCTCCTTTTGGCAACAGGACTATTGTGTGAAGAATTAACACATGAACTAGCATTTGTGTCATCACTTTTGTAGTTGAAGCACAAAGCATCCAACACACCAATTGGGCTCTGGGGTAAGCAAGTGACAGAAGCACTTGAATCCTTGGCAGAGCCACTGTTGCATGATAACTCTTGGATCATTTGAACACACTTCAATAGTCTCTCCTGCCAAAAACCAAATAGCACAATGTTAACATCAACTAAACACTAAATAATCAATATCATCAGCATTTATCATCTATTACAATAATCAACTAAAAAATTATCAGTGTAACAAAGTAAAACCCATCATCATAATTTATTTAATTGTTTTTTTTTTAAATCTTGTGATTGGACCAGCATCCTTACCTTTTCTACGTGTTGAATCAGAACAGAAATTGCTTTCCCAGTGTCAACTGTTTGGGTTTCCCCCATGACATACATAGCCACTGCTGCTGCAATCTCTGATGGTTTAAATTCCAAGAAGTCAATCCCTGCATTGAACCCACACCATCCAAATTACCATCATTAATTCCACCCATGCACTATAATTATCACTGCAGAGATGGGCCACATTAAGAAAAACAATACATTTGTGTAATGAAGTTAGGGAAGAAAAAATGTAGGCACCTCTTGCAGTGCTCGATATAAGTTGGATGGATCGCATAATTGAAGACCTTAATGGACTTTGATCATCGTTGATCTTACAAAGAAAGTAATCAAGGAAGGTGAAAGGAGTAATTGCTTGCATTCTCCACTTCAATGTGCTTAGTACAAGAAGCTCCATTCTCTGTATGGTTTTAGCCTCAAATAAAAACTTCGATTCACCCACCTACATAAAAGACAATGAAAGATTAGCATTTAGCACGTGCAAAGCTAATACATTGACTGAAATAAGTACCAAACATTGAGAGAGAGAGAGAAACATTTTCCCACCTGCAAATCAAGAGAGAGTGGAACTTCTGTCTCATCTAATTTGGCTGCTAGAGATAAACACGCCACAGCCAACAATTGCATTGTCCAAACTCTTCCCTTCTGCGATTGGAAGAAAAAACATTAGATCACAACCAGAGGACAACGTAATGAAGAAAAAAATCTTTTCTTCTCCAATCCTCGACTTACCGGTAATTCATATGCAAAGAGGAATCGGTCCAAGTAATTTATAGATAGATATCCACAGAGAGGACCAAATCCAAAATGCGATCGGACCTATAAAACAAGTGTATAAGTTCTTTAGTCAGATCATGGTAAAAGACAATTAGATAAACACGAAATAATTATCAGTTCAAGCAAAATCCAAAGTCCTGAACCTATTTTTGAACATCTTTAAACACATGAACAAAAGATTTCCATTCAATCAGTTTCAGAACTTGCAATTTAAACCCCAAATGGAATCACCGATTCATCATCAAACATTGGAATCTGAAATTCAAACAAAACGCTCCGAAAGATTCAGATTTCATCTCAGACCCAACAAAACAGTGAAAAAAAACCCCGTTTTGGAGTTTTGAGAAGGAAAAACACCAAAACCAGAATGGTTGAAAAAACGATTAGAGCTTTGGAGTGATTAAGAAAGAACAAACAGGAAAACTCTTGAACCCACCTTGTGAATCCAATCAATGGCCTCCATTCTGGCACCGAAGTCCAAATCCCCAGTTTGAAACTTATTCAAGTAACGCAGACCAGACCAGTGTTGGCACTCTTTTTCCACCATCATCACCAAGCTCTCATCACTTAGCAATGGCAACTCATCTGGTTCTTCGTCAAAGTGGCGCCTCCTAGGACTCCTCGTGTCCTCGTACACCCCCATCGCCGTCATCATCGTACCCCCATTATTATGACTCTCGTCGAAAACGGTGCTGTCCTCTGTGCAAAGGAGGCTAGAAGCAAAGTCAAAACTGGGTGCCATTGCAAGACCTTGAATTAAACTCAACCACCACCCTCTTCCTCCAAAATCTTCACAAAAAACGAAACTTTATGTTCAGATTATTGATGGGGTCTGTCTGTATGTGTAGGTGAGTGAGTTTCTTTTACGAACTTGTTAAAAGGAAGAAATGACAATTTGTGGAAATAAGAACAAAACCACTATAGAGCCACGCAATCAGTTTTGTTTCTCTCAGTCTCTGTTTCAATGCTGGGCTGAAAAGAGTGCCGCAGGAGAGGGCCTTATGAAGGAAACGAACACTCCTTTTTAGGGTAAAAGGCAGAGAGAGAGAGCGAGAGCGTGGGGTTGGCGACAGAGGGGCCTGCGTACTGTGAATTGTGAAATGTGAATTCTTCTATATGTAACAATTCATAAATGCCTAATTACTAATTACCATCTTGTAATCTTATTATATACTACTACTACTAGTAATTATATCACAGACACACACTTCTTAATTAATGAAAATATTTAACGAACAAATTTATTAGTGGAAATTGAAGGAAAAGTTTTAATAATGAACGTACAATGTTTTCTTTTATACTACTTGTTAGTACATTACTGTTTTATAAAATTTTACCGTATGAAGATCATTATTCTTTTGTGAATGAATATTTATTAGAGAGAGACGTTGTGAATGAGTATTATACTCAGTTTTTCATATTTACCAAGAAAAAAAAGAACATATTACTCGTAACCAATCTGACACTACAATTTATCCCGATGGTCACAAACATGGCGACCTTTCATCTCATCTAATCCAAATAACCAAGTCTTGCTTTGTAAATATTAATAAATAACATTAATTTTTACCAAAACAATAATTCTATAATGTAATTTCCATACGTACAAAGCGTTGCGACTGTTGGTCAATGCGATACGGACATCCATTAATACACTTAAAAGTTTCCTAAGACATCCATCATCTGCTTTTTCGTTGTACTAGTGAATTTTCCCCTCCGCGGATATAATGAGAAAAGGACAAAATTGGAAAATGTGAGAAGAAATGTTTTTAGTTTTACCACGAGGGAGAGGAAGGACAAAAGCGTAAAAGTGGAAAGAGAGTTTTGTCCCGTGTCGACGCGTGTGTTTCGCTGACATTGGGCGATGACCGGAAGCGTCCACTTCGTTCTCAAGTCACTCTTTCTGTACTACATACTACAAGCTGTCATTTCCCTCCAATCTTACCCGCCAAATATCAACATTTCTTCAATTTAGTAATTATCGAAATATAAAAATTTATCTTTGTAATGTAAGCAACCATGATAGGTCTTGATTCACCAAGGAAAAAAAAACCATGATAGGTCTTTTCACATAATCCTACCAATCATCGTAAGTATATTATATGTGAATACATAAAAATTAAAATATAAAAAACATTCAATGAAAAATTAGTTTAATTTAAATGTTTTTTAATTTTAATTTTAATTATGAAAATAAATATTATATTCATTTATAAAATCTTATTTTAATATAAATTTAAAAACATTTAATTGTACTTAATATTGGTAGAAGAACATCAAATAATTTATTTTTATTAAAGTTAAATATAACTAGTGTCGTTAGGATATAGATTAACAAATTAAAAAATATTTTTTTATTGATATGTATAGAATTATGTTATTTATAATTTTTTTATATTTTCATATGATCTCTAAAATAAATATTTTTTTCTTTTTAATTTTTTAAGTGGTGTCTTTGGTCTTAAAGAGTACTAATTAACAACATCCAATATTAAATATTCTAAAAAAAATATATAAAAACTCAAAAGAGAAGGCCTGCAACATAAAAGCCTAATAAGTGAAATAAATCTGAGAGCAGATTAGATATGAAAGTTGTCTTATTTTAAAAAATAAGACATATTTATTGCAGTTATGAGTTATTGTCTTATTCTGCTAGCAAGTAGCAAGACCCCGTAAACATAATGAGTTGTGGAACTTTATAATAAATAAAATAGAATAGAATCAAATGTATTTTTAGGCTATTTTGGATTAGTTGTAGAAAATAAAATAAAAATGGATCAGACTATAACGAAATAAGTTGAATTGGAATGAAATAAATAAATAAAAACATTCTTTTATATAAATATTTTATAATAGAAAGAAGTGAATATTTCATTGGATTATTTGAACCAATGATGGAAAAGGATGAGTTAAAATTTTGTTGATGATTAGGTTAAAAATTGCAGATATAAAATAGTTATTTTAAAATATAAAAGCTTTGCTTCATGAGTACACTACAAAATTGAGAGCACAAGTAGTTTTAATTTTTAGGAAATAGAAACGATTGTTGGATTTAAATGTAATAGGCTCTTATAAAAATTGTCAATAACGAATATACTCACAAAAAATTATTAAATATATGTGGGCATAGATATTTTGATACTTATCTCTCTTTATTTTTATATAATATAATTTGTAATATACATATATATTGGGTAAAATATCTTTTTGTATGCGAAATTTGGTATTAGTTCCTTCAAAATGCAAGGATGAAGTAGAATAGGTTGTTTTCAATTTAAGCAATGTTTTTTAGTTTTAGATATGCAACTGCAAAAAGAAAAAAAGAGTTTTACGGCTTACCACGATCATATATAACTTAATGAGCATTTTGAGTACTCCTAAAAAAATACATGTGATTTATATAAAAATTGAAAAGCAAACTCATTCTTATTTCTGTTAGTGAAACACTAAAATCATGTTTATTAATTTGAAATCTAGAAATTAATAATTAATATATAAAAAATTAAAAACGTATCTAAACCAATAATTAAATAATGCCTCAATTTTAGATTTAATCTGTTAAAATGTAATTTGAATTAAGAATACATTGTGTCAAAAGAAAAAAAAATATGAATTTTTTAATATATTGTGCTTTTCAAGTTTTTCTTTTCTTTTCAAATTTGTAGATCACTTTGATATCATGGAATGTGTAAGCCTGTGTTAAAAGACATTTGTTGAGGAATTGAAAAATTAAGAAAATATTATATTTAATATAATAAGAATTCAGAAGGTTTCATTTTTTATTAAATAAATTTTATTTTTAAAATAATTAACAAATGTCATAAATGTTAGGTATATTTATTAGTATTTGTCTTTTGAAATAAAAAATAGATAAAAGGGAAAGAAAAATATAAAAATAATAGTATTTCATTGGATCATAACTATTTACTGTTTCTTAGAACCTGTTTGCCTTTCTTCAAGAGAAAAATGAAAATGTGTTTTAAACAAATAATAATAATTAGATTACTCTTTTAAATTAAAAATAGTAATATCAAAATATTTAATAAAACCAACTTTTTAAAGATGAAATTAATGAAAGCGTTCTAAACGGAATGAGTTTCCTTCAATTGTTTGTATTTTTAATCCTTCTAATTTATTTATTTTTTGTTTTTCGTCATTGCAAATTTATTTTTTTATTTTTAATTCTTGTAAATTATATATTTTTTTAGTCTTTAAGGCACTTTAGATAATACTTTAAACACTTGAAAAAATTGTTATCTAAAGTGTCTTAAAAATTAAAAATAAAATAAACATAATTTACAAACACTAAAAAAAATATAATTTTACAAAATTATTTAAAGTTAATAATATGATAAACTTTTATGTGGCAGGATGTTATTGGGGTCGCATGGCCACGTCTACGTTAATATAATGGTCACGTGGTCCCTTTCATGAAAAATAATATGATAAACTTTATTTTTATCAATAAATATGAATTATTAGTTTTGTTAGTGGAGAAATGCATATTCATTATGTCAATCTTACGTTTCAATGGGATAAACTAATGATATATATTATTGATTATCATATCATCAGCACACTTAAAATGTCAATTTAATAAATCAATTTTTGTTGGATAAAAATTATACTAACCGGAACAAGATTGAAGACAGATGTTTTTTTTTTCAATGAAATTATACTAGTTTTGTTTTAGAGTTTCAATTTATAACTATAAAATTGTATGATGAACACATGCATCAAACGAAAGAGTACACTTTACGGATAATAATAGCATCGACAATAATGATGAAATCTAAAACTTCCTATCCTAAATCAGCCAAGTTACTATTCGCCGTGTTGGTAAAAAACTATGGTGTTGTCTTTTATGTTAGGTCAGTGGCCAATTCATACAATTCGCAAAAAAGATGTACTTTTGCTCTTTTCTTACTTTTAGCCTCGTCTCCTTTTGGGATCTAACAATATTGGTTCGCAAGTACGAAATTGTTGTTAGTATTAAGAAGGAGTGTAGGACCTCATCCTCCAAGTGACCAATTAGCAAAGGATGTGAATTACTGACTTGACAAACAAGTAATAGTTAGTTGGTCAGCAACACACAATCATATGTAAACCTTAATCCCTTTTCTAATTAGAATTAATTTTGCTTAACCTTGGTCCACGGTTAATGACAATTTACATTTTATAGTTGCTGAAGGTGCAAATTTCAGTTTTGCCATTGTAATATAAACTTACACGGATAATGCACTCTTAGACAATTAAAAATTGCATCTTTTCCATGGTAATGGTAATGTGATATCACGTGTGTGTCTTTTTGTTTGATAGAGAGAGGGGTGGGGGTTTGAACGTGTTTTTGAAATTTGCAAATTAAAGGTAGAGTTTTGAGTATTCAGATCAAACGGATTTTGAAGATAAAGTTGGTCCAATCCAACGTGTTTTTGGTTTTGTATCATTCATCACTCGGATGCGCCTCGACTAGGCAATGCTGTTGCCCCTCCGAATAGTTTTTCATTTTCATATAATGCTCTTTGATTATTGTTTGTGGGCAAAGTAATATTTTTTTTTCTTGACTGCTGGCAAAACAATATCTTGAGTTGGGTTTTTCTACCACAAACGGAAAGATTTGAAATATAATAGCTCAAATAAATTTTTAATCCTTACAATTTAACTTTTTTTGCTTTTGTCATTGTAAAATTATTTTTTTAATTTTAATTTTTATAAATTATGTTTATTTTATTTTTAATTCTTAACACACTTTAGATAATATTTTTTCCCTTATTTAAAGCGTTATTTGAAGTATCTTAAAGACTAAAAATAAAATAAGCATAATTTAGAAGAATTAAAAAAAATTATAAAAGCGAAAAATATAAAAATTATTAAATTATAGAAACAAAATATATTTAAACCTATAAATGTTTGGCGAAGGGATCTCTAAATTAATAGTTTGATTAATGAAAGTTTTCAATTTAATTTTGAATGCAAGCAAATCAGTGTACTCCAATGATTGAATGCTAGTGTGTACTTACAAGTTTCATTGAGATTATTAGAAGAATTTTGTAGAGCGCGCGAGCAATGCTGGAAGGGCGCTAGTTTATGAAAATTTTAGGACACTATTTTGTTTGCTATAAATTATAATGAATCCAACTTGATCTTGACTTATGAATTCGTGAGCCAATGACAACATATATATAATTATTTTTTTGGGAATAATAGTTAATAACAGTTATCATTATGTTTTAATTTAATATATAGATTACTGTTTGATTTATTTTTTGCATGACTAAATTATAATTTAACTTAATGTTAGTAAAAAAAAGTTATGAATTTAAATCAAAGTTATTAAATTAATACAAGACATTATAATGATTTATCAAATTTAAAGAGTTTGTAAGGTGAACTGACTTTGGACATATTTGATTTTCTAGTATGCCCGAGTTAGTTCATTATCAGTTCTAACACGGAACTTTAAAATTACGGTTAAATCAGCCTAATTAAAATTTATAAAAGGCACACCAAAGTTAATTATTATGTGCTTGGGACAGAATAATTTAACAAAACTATTTTTTATAATTTTTCCTCTCAAACAACTAAAAATAATATAATTGTTTTTCTAAAATAAATCGAATAAATTACATGCATTGATAATATTAGATATTCGAACTGTTCCAAGTTGAATTAGGTAGATCAGTATGAATAGTCGCTTTCTTTGAATCCCACTAAAAAAAATTATATCACCAAATGAAATAATTTTTTAATAAGACCACGAGGTTTTTTGTTTTTTTGTTGGTTTGGTATAACATTAATCTCAAGCATTAATATATTTTTTTTAAAATCAAAGTATTTTTTGACGAGTTTTAAACTTTACTGGAATGGTCCCTTAATAAAACACCTCTATGTTCTATCAACCCAACTTACGTAATTATTTTCACTTACTGTTTTTGCTAAACGAAGTAATTAAAGATCTGCACTTCTTTCTTAATTTCACCCTAAATATTAATAAAAAAAATAATAGTATTATTAATTACTACTAGAACAGTTTAATTAACTGGTGTAATTTCTTTAGCAATTTTGACTCTTATTACTGATCATTTATAGTCACAAATCACCACGATCTTCCGTTAATCTTTTACTTCCAATCAGAACACAAGGACACAAGGTAACAATGTTGAAAACTTGGACCAATAGTTACTCGAGATCCTCCCTTTAGTGCAAGTCGTGCAAATTTTACATAAGATCCCTTCAATTCCCTGTTTTGTAGCCGTTTGACCATAGATCATCATTTTGGATGACTAATAATTAACAAAATCAATGGTAAAAATTTGAAATTGAATTGGACCACAAAACCATAGCAAGATAGTTTAATCAGTTTCACTTAGGATGCCGGTTTTTCTTGGATTCAACACACAATAACAGACGTGCTTAAACATGGATTTCTAAAAAGAAACTTTAGGACACAAATTTCTAACCCTTTTATAATATAATAATCTTTGAAATTCTCCTTTCTCTATATACTATCCGAAATTCAACTTTTTTCTGCTTTTGCAGTTTCCCTCTCGTGGTCTCATGCACTAGCAAAACACAAACACTTATCCCGTTTCTGGTTCACGCCAGTGTTTTTGCAAATTTCAAAGCCTATATTCCCAACTTTTATAATTTTGTTTTGGTTTTATAAGCAAATCTTTGAGAGACACGTACCACACAAGTGAGAATAGTCGCTTTCCTTATGTTTGGTGAACAGAGAAGAGGAAGTTGCAGCATATGTGTGAAGGGTACGTAGCTGCCCACCATCAACAAAACGAACTGATCGAGTACCCAAGACTCTCCAAAATAAGTCCACCCCTTAATAGACAACCAATACTCCACAAATCATAATTCATTTAAATTTTTTTTAAAAATAATAAAAGGGAAAATTTATGAAACACAATTATATAAATAGTTTACACTTAAATAAATAATAACAAGGAAGGGCCAAACAAGTAAAAAAACCTTAAGACTATTAAAAAACATTTAACCCTTACACAAAATTCTAAAAAAATAATCTAGCCATTCAATATTATATTCTTAAATCTATTTATCTAAAAAAACTTGACCATCATATACAATTTTATTTACTTGACCACGGTAGCCTACCCCATGATTCAAATTCAAAAGAGAGTCTTCTTCACTGTTTGAAATCTGAGCTTAACAGGGTGTCATTCACACTCACCCTTTTTTTTTTTTGAGTCATCCCTTGCGGTAGTTATCTTTCTTTCTCTTGGTTTCCGTTATTTTCTTCTACATGCCCGAGGTCAAGTAAAATGTTTTGTGGCATATGATCACATTGTTTGTGGCATATATGATATACATTTACAACGAATTGATCCACTATCGAGCTAATCAATTCATTCATGTTGGTGGACACAATTAATTTTTTGCTTATAGTTATATATGTTGTGCCTGCCTAGTTGCATATTATCGCGCATAAAAGTATACGGTTCTGCCAAAGGATACCATTTTACGTTTTTGGCTTTCCATACATGTATACGTGCTCACGTTCAAACATCACGTGGCTATTAATAAACTGTCACATTCGAAAAGAAAAATCTGCATCTAAACTTGGTTTTGGTGTATACGATTTTTGGCTTTGGATCCCAGTTGGTACCACCAATTAATGAAAGTTTAATTACACAAAAAAAAAAGAAGCTTTCTATCCATTATCCATCAAACTTATTTAAATTAAAATATTCTTCTGTTATAAATTCCTTATCATAGGATACTATACATTTTGAGTTTAATTATTCCTTACTTAGCTAGCTATGGCCAGCTCTATAACAGAAAATGAGATGCAATACAATTCAGTTTAATCATAATATATATTGCGGACAACTTATACTTAAACTTCATGTAGTTTAATTACTAGCACTTTGCCCCTTATTTTACTTCATTACTTCAAGTAGTTAATGACAAATACACATAATAATATTTTTAATACTCTACGAAATTGTAATATGAGAAAATATTTCAGCTGTATTAAGTTGATAATTTATATAGTAACAGAAAAAAAGTACATGAAAGACAAATGTCAAATTTCATGGCAAAAGAAAGCAATGTTTTTTTAGAGAAATTTTTAGATATGGCATGATTTTAATTGGTTTTAATAAAACAGGTTGAATATATTTTTTTTCCAAACTCATATTAATAGATTATGGGTTGGGATCACCGTGTGTGTGCAAATCTCATTCTTGGCATATAAACAAGCATGTATGCTTCCCAAATTGACGAAATATTCTTCTTAGAAGTATATTTTCAAGAGACATGTAATATATTAATTTAATACTATTCCAAATCTTAATATAAATCAAATTAACTCTTACATTTTTTATTCATGAAAGTCGAATTGAATAATAAATTGTAATTTCCCCAATGTATTTATTGCATGAATTGTATTATCAAAAGAATTATATAGCTGGGCAAATTTATACATTTATCATCAAGTAAATAACCACTCATATCAATCTGATTTTGTTCGATCGTCTTTTGTTTAAAATATTTGCTGCTGGGGTTACACAGAATTTAATTCCCCGTCTATAAATAAAAATTCCGGAAATATATAAACATGTCAACCGAGTGAGACAAATCGAAATTGTCTTTTTTATAAACAAATGATTTCCAGGCTATTCAAGCACCCCATTTACATACTCCATCAACACCACTACTTCATTGACCCCCTTATAATTGTGGTGCCAGATACAGAAATGAATATAGTACTAATTAAGAGAAAACGAATAAATTTAGATGAACTTTGTTGTTTACCCCTACCAATGAAGACAAGAAAAGAAAAAATAATAAAATCCGGGTTATATGATATATGTCCTAGTCATATCATAATGCAACGTACCAAACCAATCCAACGCCGCGTAATGCCACTGTCTAATGCATCGTCCTCAGCTACAAGCGTGTCTCCACCAGAACCCCAATTCTTGATTCTTGATCAATAAACAAAAGCAAAACATGGCACCCATGCCACTGTAAATTAGTATCTAAGTAAGTAATCAACAAATTATTATTATTATAGCACATTGGTTTGTTTTTAATACTAGCAAAATAGCTAGGCTCCCACGTGGACTTAGATTGGCTTTCTAAACAGTCGTGTCCTTTTAGTTCTGGCTCGTAATTAAGTAATAATAATCAGCAGCATTAATTCTTAATTAAAAGTGGAAGTACAATACACTATTCTAGGTTTTTTAAATTTTTATCATACTTTCTTCCTCCTTTATTGGACATGTGCGTTCATTTCTTATTAATTGGACTAATTTTTGTTAGTCTTTTTTATCATCTATTAGTCGCACATGAAAATATTATCAAATTTAACCGTCTTATAAATAAATTAAAAACCCTAAGCTAAACAATATATAAGGCACAATTTAATTAAGATGAGCTCAATTCAAACAATGAGATCAAAGTTACGGAGCACATGTTCTAATAAAAGGATCTGAAACTTGATCAAAGTTACGGACATATATAGATTGAACTTAAGCCCAATATATAACAAGAAACTAAAATATATAGTATAGGCGCAATAAAAATGTCCTAAGGTACATATATGTAACATTATTTTATCTACATATGCTATATACAAAATTAAAATGATGTTAAGATACAAAATAAATTAGAATATAAACATAAGGATTTCACAAATTATCTTCAATTAGTTATTGTGAATATGTACAATGTTTTTTTTAACATATGTATAGTATCTTGGGTCATTGACGTCTTTTCCAGCCAATATCGTTCTCATTGAATTCAAATAAACCAAATATGCTTGTTTCGTGTTAGCAACTTTTACTGAATTAGAAGAATACATAACATTAATTAAGCATAGCATTGGTTGCAGTGGATCTAGTAACATCCTTTCCTCTGGTTGCAGCAATGCAAACTTCCACCGTCAAAGCTATGGAGCTCCTATCAGCATCTAGGGGTGATTAAATCTATTGCAAACTACATAAAAAAAAAGAGTAATTTTAATTGAAAAAATTAAAAAATTAAAATACTCGTTTAAATATTTAAATCAAGTTTCAGATCCAATTTTCAAAATTGATCCAAATTGAATTTTTTATAATATCATTATACTTTTTATTTTATCCTCGAGTAAAATTAAATAACCCTCCATATAATTAATGAAAGTAACCATAAGAATTAAGGCCATCGCATTGCTATTAAAAATGCTTAAATATTCGAGTTGTTAACTTTTAAAAATTCAAACTTCATCATTACCCCAAATAAGAAACTAATATAATTATTTTCACATATTTGAGTGATATAAAAAAAATTAAACTAAATTATATGGATTTTTACTAAAGACAATGGTCTAAATGAATAAATCAAATCATGAATATCCTTGTACCAAAAAAAAAAATGAATATCCTTATTATTGAGTGCCATAAAGATACAATTGGAGGGTAGAACAGAGATTCAATGTTCTCTATTAACTTGATTAAAGACATTGCATGTTTCTTGAAATTTCCTCTTCAATGTGTCAATAATTTGAGAATTCTGTATATTCACTCATTCACTTTATGAATGTGGTATTCCATCAATATTTGTATATTTTTTTAAAAGATAATTAAAAATAAATAAATGCATCAAAAAGTATTTAAAATCTACGATAAAATTCATTTACCATATCATTACTTTTATCACTTTCATTTTATTTTTCTCTTCATGCATCTTTTCTTTTTATCGTATCAACCCACTTAACAAAAATTTTATTCCTCGACACTTCACCTATTTCTCATTAAATTAAATATATAGGAGTATACAGTTAAAGAGTATATATGTATAATGATCAATTTTATTTTTTGATACCTAATGATAAGTTTTCTTAAAAACTAATATTAAACAGAAATCCTTAAAATCGAAATTCTAAACAGAATTAGAAGGAACAGTTGAAGGAGAAAGACTAATGGAGCTGGCAAAGTGGTTTTGTCTTTATCGAAGTCCACAAGAAAATCCAAACAAGGAGAGGCATTTGGTTATTGGCGACAGAAGGGAAAGGGGTGAGAAATGTGAGAGTGGTTTGGTTCACAGTTCACACAGTGGCTACCCAATATTTCTTGTTGTTAATTATACAAAGTATAAACTACTAATCTCTATTATTTTGTTTGTATTATTCTAATCAAATTGGTCAGTCACCCTAACTGTGTGGACTGTAGACGGCGCAGACTCCTAAAACGTATGAACATGAAAAAGTTTAATTATTTAAATTAGCCCGTGTCAAACTCTGTATATCTTCATGTAAACTTGTTACCGATATTAAGCAATTTTAAGGGGTCTCATGCATCTAACTAAACTAACAATCAGTTCTTTCTGCAATTTAGTAAGAGTGAGTTTTTTTTTTTTTTTTTTTTTGTTGGCAGAGGGCAAAAATGAGCATACTCTGTGATGCAAGTGTCTACATTGGACTTTGGAGGACCCAATTAGTGTCAGTTTTTGAAGGACCCTATCCGAGTCTATAGTTTCATCTGCATTACTTGTTTCAGTTTTTTATTTTTATTTTTTTCACATGTACATTTGATAAAAGAGAATTACAATTAAAAACTAAATGTGAGCACTGAATACCTCTTTAAATGAAATTTCGAATTGAATTTTGCAAATTTAAAGAAGATGAGTGCCTTCCAGTAAATCAAACTGTGATAGTCTCTGCTTTAATTTTAGAACCAGTACTAGATTGAAAAAAAGGAAAAAAAAATACTGGGAACCAATCAATCATAATTTTTCTTACGTTATTAAACTAGAAAAAATCCACTGTCCGACAATACTTTGTAGGTTATTTTTTCCTGCACCTCTCAACCTGCTAGCCACACTCCATAATTTTAAAGCCCTTATGGATAGGCTTTTCTGGAATTATGACATAATTACACAATTCATAACACAAATATAAATTTTCCCTTATGGAATGTCTATTCCAAAATATAGTTTTAGTATTATGGAACATTCATTCTGAAATGCATTCCGACAAATGGTACAAGAAGAGAACAATAAAGGAAGGAGGTGAGAGGTATTTTTTTTTGGTTCGGGTATTTTTGGGAGTGCAGGAAGCAAAAAGGGGTGGTGCAGAAAGAATTTTCTTACTTTCTGTACAAGATGGGGCGAGTCTTTGGGCTTACAGGTGTCAGAAGATGGAGCATGATACGGAGCTTGCGAAGGTAAGGAAGAACGCATCAAGGAAAGGAGCAGGAGGGAGCTTGATAGGGACGCGCAGCAGGATATAAGAACTTGCCAAAATGGCTTCCATAATATGCTCCTCCTCCACGCTACGACGTCGTTTGCCCCTCGTCGGCGCGTTTTGCATGCTCAGTTTGGGACTCTCCAATCTCTACACACCCCTCAAAACGGGGTGCGTTCAATCTCTCTTACGGTACTCATGACATAACCCACTTTCTCTTGATTTCTCTCTCTGTTGAAGAATTCTATTCAATTTCCTCTGTTTCAGATCCAAGTTGGGTATTCGAACCCAGTCCTGCATCAGAATGGAAGGGAGTAACACCACCGTGCCCAGCATTGTTGTCTATGTCACTGTTCCCAACAAAGATGCAGGTCCTAGAAACATGTGAGGTTGTTTGGTTTTTTAATTGTTCTTTCTTTGATTTTGACGCATGTTCTATTGGTGGTTGTGCAGGTAAGAAGTTGGCTGAAAGCATCGTCAAAGAGAAGCTTGCTGCTTGTGTCAACAGGGTACCGGGTGAGAATTTCTCACCACCCAACTTTGTGTATCTGTGGTTTAAAATTAGTAATATCTGGGAAGAGTTTGGTGTAATGGTATTGTTGTAACAATTCATTATTTTGATTCTATAAATCATGTTATCTTTGTTGATTTTGTCCCTGGACTTGATTTGATAAATAAATGATTCTGGAGAGCGAGGATGAACCACAAATATGGTTAACTTTGCATATAGATTTGAGTGTTGAGGTGTGATCTTTCATCTTGTATTACACTTTTTTATTTTATTTTTTAAATGAAATAGCAAGGTCCAGATTAAAAAGTTCGTTAGTATTATGGGTTACTTTGTTTGCATCTATCTCTTCAAGGTGGCCCGGGAAATACTCAAGCAATGTGGAATGTGATTTTATTAATTGAAAATCTTTTGGAACTTTTTTCTTTTTTTTAATCAATCCATTTGTGAAACGTGATTGCTATACTGGAACCTATGGATATATCTACCAGATGCATGGTCAGAAATACTTTTTGCAGTTGTATTATGTAACTAAGACTTGAATGAATTCCACTACTTGACATATAACTTCACTCTGAGCTTATATACTTGTTTCACTTATGGTGTGTGCATGTGACCATGTCCATCAGTGCCATTGTTCTGGTAGGGTGGAAAGGATTGAGTTTGATATGGTCTTGGGTCAATTTGTTTTCTAACCAAGTTGGTCATGAGTCAATTTGGATAAACTTTGTTGTAAATATTTATAGAAGAAAATAAATTGAATTAAGGAAGTAAAATGAATCAAACTTATGTCATAAATTAAAATTAAACTAATACTTAACTTTTTCAGAATCTCACTCGTTTAATTTCTTCACAAGTTAGGATACATCAATTTGTCCTAACTTACCAGAGAAGTTTAATTCATTTTACCTCCTTGATTCTTTTTATTTCCTTCTTTTATAAGTGCTGGTTGAGAAATTATCCAAACTAGCTCTATGTAGGTTGCATCTCATATTTGACTTTTAAAAGCTCAATGTTTTATGTCTTCTGCAGGTATTGAATCGGTGTACCAGTGGGAGGGAAAGGTATATCCTACAATTTCTCCATTGACAATGGATGTTGTTTGAATACTAAATTACTAGTAGTAACATAAACTTTTGTTTTAAAAATTTTCATCATAACATTATAAATTCTTATTTTCTAGCATGCATTAAGGCTCTTATGATCTTGTTTAAGAAAGTTTATTTGAAAGTTCTATTGTAGTTGATTTTGCCAGATTAGTGTTGCAAACTGTGAAGCATGCACTCTAACATGGGCATGAACACTCAAACGCAGCTAATGTCTACAATATAGAATACTGCCACAAACAAAAATAGAGAGAGGGTGTGGGAGGGAGAAACTCAAATTAAATGAAATATGAGTAACATGACAAAAGATCTATATTGATAATCATTATTTTTATATTCAACCTTTTCCCATGATATGAGTCTCTCAAGAGAATGTTAAGAAACATTATTTTACAATGTAAGAACTTAGTTTCTTTACAAAATGTCCCAAAGCAAGATGAAATTATCATATATTTTAAGAAAGGTATAGACTTTTTCAAACCAAACTTGCTAAGTTTTACATCTTTTTCTATGATAACAAGCCTCACAAAAAAAAAAATTAGAGGCATTATTTTCAATACTTTATATTATATTTCAAGCTGACTTTTCTAAAAGTTAAAAAGTGAATATTACTGTTAAATTGTTATATGCTTCCATTCTTATGAAGGTGTTGAAACAAGTGTCCAAAATATGCAGAGGTGTTCGTTCAAGTGTGTGAGTTGACAAAAAGTATTTTTGTAATAAGACACTTAATAAGAGTGTCCACCATGCGTTGAATACATGTTAGTGTCAAAACATGTTTGATACTGTGACACTTCAAATGAGAGACAATGAGAGAGGTGTCTGTGCTTCATAGATTTCAAATTGACAGATCCAAATTGCTAGTGTTTAAAAATGTTTCCATAATAACATTAAAAGTTTTTATATTCTAGCATGCATTAAGGCTCTTGTGTTATTTGAAAGTATTGTAGCCTGATTTTGCCAGCTTTGTGTTGCAAATTGACAGATCCAAACTGATTCTGAGGAACTTCTTATAATCAAGACTAGGCAATCCCTTCTGGAGGCACTGACAGAGCATGTCAAGGCTAATCATGAATATGAGTAAGGCCAATACATCTAGTAAATAGTCTGGCCATAAAATTTAACTTTTCTTCATAGAGTGTGAAGTTTGAGTAGCATTTACCATTTGATCCTAAAAGAAAGCTTGGTGAAAGGAATTCTTAAACCATGTAAATGAACTGAAGTGTAATTATGGAAAGCTATAGTGTGCATTCACATGCTTCTTACCTCTTGTCTTTTTTTAGTGTGCCAGAGGTGATCTCCTTACCCATCACCGGGGGCAATCTTAAATATTTAGAGTGGATTAAAGAGAGCACAAGGGACTGACTATCAAGTTTATAGCCTGAGGTGTGGTTTCCAGAGTTATTCTGCTGGTGTGTTAAATAAAGTCAGTTTGTCATCTATGTAAGGCAATGAGAATATTATGTAGAGGATGATGATCGGTCTTGTATTACTGCTAGTGGATGTAATAGGTTGACTATGATTATATGTGAATAGACCTTTTCTTTGTGATTTTATGCACATTTGGCATTTTGTTTCTTATTTTGTCTGATTTGTGTGTTTCCTGTACCATCCATCTATCTGCTTTCGGGTTTAAGAATATTTTTCTTTTAAAATAGTAAAACTTTAATTGAGTTGTTTTTCCCAATATTCCCACAACATAAGGTGTGTGGAGCCACTAAAAATTAGGTATAAGCCCTCGTCTACTCTGTTACGTAATTAAATTAGTAGCATGTAATTAGGCCACAGGTGACCAATATATAAATTCTTTATAGTCCCAAGGCAAGGCTAACAATGTTTTTTATTTAAGGCCAACAAATTTTTTTGTAACAACTAATGAAAACTTTGGAAAACATATTTACAATAAGTGCTGCGTTGCTCACGATTATCCTTCGCGGAAGACTTGTCAACCGAAGTGACCTTTTTAGTGAAACCCTTTTCTTGATGTGAAAGCTTATCCCTTATTGGAACTGCCATCATCAAGCATGCTTGATATTCGAGTTTCTTCATCACTCACAGTATAAAACACCTCCAACAGTGAAGGGAGTTTTTCCTTATTCAATATTTGAACCCGAACCCGAATATGATCGTACTCAGGATTCAAGCCGGAGAGAAACTTAAAGATTCTCTCTTGCTCAATAAACTGAGCCAATGCAACGGAGTCAGCATTGCATTTGCATGTCATCTTCAAATTCTGATATTGGTCGAACTCCATCCACAAGCCACTCAAGGTTTCATAATATTCTGTCACCGAGAGGCTTCCTTGCTTAGTCATAAAGATCTTGCTTTGGATCTCATAACAGACAATGATATCATTCTTCACATAGTATATGTTGGCAAGGTTGTCACAAATTTCTCGAGCACGGGATAATTATTGAATGACAATTTACCATGTATATAGTAAATCTTTCAAAATTGATGGATTTTTATCAATAATTTTAAATATTTTTAAAAATTTTACGAAATTATTTAAAATCTTAAAAATTCATCATGTCCTTTTAAATGTTATAAATTTATATTTTGTAAATCCATTAAAATCTAAACTACAAAATTCTAATCATAAAAATCTTTTAAAATATCTTAAAAATCATTGCATTCTTATAATCTATTTTAAAATCCACAAATTTTTGTATCATAAAATAATCTTTTAAAATCTTTATTCAATATCTTATCATTTCCACCGCCCAAACTCAAATAGTATAGACTCAAATATAAGATGTTTAATCCGGTGTTAAAAGTTTCTCCGGTGCTTTAACGACGTGGTCTTAAAAGTTTTAATATTACAATGACTTAACTAGAGATTTATAACTATATGTACCAAAAATAGATGTATAACTACGAAATTAAAATTTAACCTATAATAACTCTTCTATATAAACAAAAAACGCGTGAAGGAAAGAAAATTGTTAGTGTATATAATTACAATTCAGTCAAATATATTTTTTATTCATGAGAATAAAAATATTATTAAAAGAATTTATAACTCAAGCTCAACTGTGCTAGACCCTTAGTATGTGAAAGGAAAATATCTTTAAACTTTTGTATGCCTCATGAAGGAAAAATATCTTCAGTTAGTAAGCAAAAATGATGGGTTAAAATGACATTGCGCTAAATGGTGTGGATAGCCAATCCTCAACATCAAGCGTATATTTTGGCATCTTTGAAAAACAATGTCATTTACTACAGTAATCAAATTTGATATTTTATGTTTGCAAACAATATCTGTCAGCATCATGCTCGACGGATGACATATGCGCCATTATAGCTGCAAGGAAAATGTTCTTTCCAAGAGAATAATGTTGCTACAATGACACTTCAAGTTCATATAGGACCACCACATGCTTGTATGGCGGCTGACCCAAAATTTTAAAATGGGGGCCACTTATGAGTTAGGAGGACCCTATGAGTTGTGGGACTGTGGAAGTAACCCAAAAACTGTAGGTAAAGATTGCAACAGATATAATAATTAATTAATTGGATATCCCATTATACAGTATCCTTTCCAAAATATCATGAGACATAAAAATAAAAAACAAAGAAGCCTGGTCTCTGTTCATACAACATTATATCACAGATTGCCAATCATTTTATAAACTAGGGCGATTCTTAATTTAGCACAAAGAAATGACATTCAAAGCCCACCTCCATGAGAGGAAGAATACCACCCATCAAACCTATAATGGATATCAGGGCTCATCTAGCTGGTCCTGCATGAAGTTAAAGTATAGTTCAACTCAGATTTTGATTCGTTAGGAGCTAAAGAGAGAAATATTCTGTAAAGTGTGGGTTCCATATTATTCCATAGTGACATTTACCTGGACATCAGAAGTCCAAAGGGTGAGGTTGTCTCTTAAAAGCTGCATTATGAGCGTGCTGTCTTTGTAGGATTCTTCTCCCAAGGTGTCCAGCTCAGCAATTGCTTCCTCAAAAGCCTATCAAATACGAAAACCAATATACGGTTAAGTAGATTTTAGAATCAATAAGGACGTGCTCCTGTTGCAGTTACTCAGAACAGTAGAAGCCAAGCATTAAAATGGAAAAAGAGAAAGACAGAATATCATAAAACATGGAATCGTGTAAGCCATGTAAGCCAATATGGATAAGCCTGGATTGCTAATAGACAAATTGTAGTGTATTCTTTCCAGGGGAGAAAATACAATTTCGGGTTAAAGTTAACAACACTTTCAAGTCATCCAGTTTGGTACACACAACCAATCAACTAAATTTTATAATTAAAAAAATTAGCTGCAGATGAATAATCAAATCTTTCCTACAAAATATCAACTCCATTTAGTTGCAATTGAGCAGCAAAATTATCAGATTGCTTAAGAACCAGATTATGCTATGGGGTAACCATAATCATTGCAGATGAACAATAACATTTTATTTCTGAAAGAAAGAAAAATCTGATGAACCAAGGTTAAAGTACTTTTTGTTGGCTTGCTTGTTATTTCCCCCTTTCTGTTAATAGTTCAATTCAAGTGAAAAACCTACCAAGCTTCATGAGCAAAACCTTTGCAATTGATTGGGAACCAAATTTGACAGTTAGACTGCTATGCAGTGTGCAATTTATTGCTCACCCACCTCAACTATCATGATACAGGTAAGAACTATGGTCTGTGTTAGCAACCTTTTTCTGGTGCCCAGTCAGCACAGAATAATGCGTGTAAATGCAAATCCTCAATAAATTCAAGAAAACAGATTGTTACAGCAAGCCAAACAAGAGAAATTCACAAAATCCACCCATTTTCTGATAAGATACATCCCCACAACACAACAAAAGGCATATACCAAGTCAAACAGAAATCCTGGTAGTCAAAATCCTTCCGGAACATACCAGTAAAGATTAAAAAAAAATGTTTGTTATTTTTCCAAAAATGTTAAACGGAAGTGGAATCTCCGAGTAAAATAAAAGGGGAAAGGATAATTGATTGCCGAAACAAGAAAGTCAAAAACGTCGAAATGAAGTTGACCTGTTTAGCCATGGCACACGCTTTGTCAGACTGGTTGAGGATTTCATAGTAGAAGACGGAGAAGTTGAGAGCGAGACCCAATCTGATGGGGTGAGTAGGGGGAAGATCCCCAGAAGCAATGTCCTAACAACAACAATAACCATCAATTGTTGTAGAAACAATAAAAATAATCAAAAGGGGGGGGGAGAACTTGGTTTGGTTGCTTACCTGGGCAGCCTTGTAAGACAACATGGTATCCTCAGCAGCGGTTTTTCTCTCATCCCCAACCTTAAACTCTGCGAGATAGCGGTGGTAATCGCCCTTCATCTTCAAGTAGAAGACCTTGGACTCGCTGGCGAAGACGGAGGGTACGAGGTTGGAGTCGAGGAGGTTGAGGATGCTGGCGCAGACCTGCGTGAGCTCGTTCTCGACCTTGGATCTGTAGTGCTTCACGAGGGACACGTGGTCGTCGTTCTTGCGCCCTTCCTCCTTCTGTTCGATGGAGGACACGATGCGCCACGCGGCACGCAGAGACCCGATCACGTTCTTGTAGGCCACCGAGAGGAGGTTGCGCTCCTCCACCGTGAGCTCCGACGCCGGCGTCCACCCCACCACCACCTTCTGCATGAACTCCACCATCTCTTCGTACCGCTCCGCCTGCTCCGACAGCTTCGCAAGGTACACGTACTGTTCTCTGTTTAGCCCCTCTGCTCCTGCCATTCTCTTCTCTTGTTCTGATTTGCTTGCGAGTAGAATAGCGGCTATTGGGGGGAGTGGAACGAAACCGAATGAATGGATTTTATGTATAAAAAAACACTTGGAAAAAGATTGAGATAACATGTGTAGGATTCACCTGTCTCACCCACCCTTCCTGAGTTTGGATTCTTTTTGGGCCTGGGATTCTATTTTCACTATTTTTTACTCTTTGCACTCCATTTGTTTTTTCCTTTGGTATTTTAATAAAAATATCTTTTATGAAAATTAGTTTTGTAATGCAATATTTTTTTTTTATTTATGAAAAAATATATTTTATGGAAACTAATTTTTCTGGTGTATAACAAATAAATATATTATTTTCAAGTATTCAAAAGCAAGAAAATTTAAGCTTGCCAAAAATACACTCCAGAAACTAGTTCTTAAAAGGTTGAAATATATTTCTGAAACTAAGGGTTCGTTTGGTAGAGTAAAAAGGAATGAAAAGAAAGTAAATTAAGATGAGAGTTTTGAATTAAATTAGAGTATAAAGTGTGAATCTACCATATTTTACTATTCATTTCTCTTCTTTTTCACTTGCTTTTTCTACAAACAAACACATCCTAATAGTTTCTATTAAATTTATGAAATAAAAGGTGCTCACTGAGACGACAAAAACAAGCATGCAATAAATATAATATTGAGATGACACAATATGGCTCTGGAAAGAAGGAAACAGTGAGAAAAATGAGGGATAAAACATCACATAGGTTCCTGAAAGAGTATGGTGAGGACGTCACATTAGTCTCTGAAAAAAAACGTCTTATGGAAGTGCAATCCATCAATTACCGTAATCCAAAATTCATAAAATCATGTGAATATGTATGAAGATTAAAGAGACTATAAATAGTTAAGTTTTGAGACTCATTTGATATCTCATGGATTTATTTTGAATTTCTTTATTTTAAAGTGTTGATGTAATAATGTTTTACATTTTCATGGACCAAGAACATTATTTTTCTCAAAAAGCAAGAGTAAAAGATGTGATAAAAGAAAATGGTGATAAACGGGGAGAGGGTGCATTATGACTTATGAGGGTGAAAGGGTGAAGTTTTTAAGGCTCAATTTGGAATGTTAGAGTTTAGATGAAAGGAAGCTAGATGAATAGAAAATAAAAGCTGTTATTTTTTTTCTATATCATAGATATATTTCATTTAGGTAAATATTATTTAAGTTAAATATAATTATTATAGACGATAATAGAGTTATTAGATTCTTTCTTCATTTGGTAAAGATAAAAAAGAGAAGTAGAAATTATAAAACATGCATATCTATCATTTTCATAATCACTACAAAAGTGGATAAATGTAGTAAAAAATGGCATTTTAAGATACCAAAATGTCTTTATGAATTTATGTTATTTTATACACATTTTTTAAGTTAAGTATAATTATTATAGATGATAAAAGAGTTATTTTATACTTTTTACAATTATACTCAATCAAGTAAAAGATAAAAAAAAACTTTTGTTTAACCAAACAACTATAAAATCGTTTTACTCTATCTAAATTATAATTTTGGTTTTCTTAGTTTTCTAAATTCATTCTTTTGATCCTTTTGATTTTTAGTTGTAACATTTGATTCTCATAGTTTTATAAATTGATGGTTTTCCTAATAGATTATTAGAGATATTAAATTAATTATAAATTAAATAAAAATTATTAATTCTAATCTGGGATTGTTGTTGGTGGAGTTGCATGCAACAAATGAGGTGGAAGAAGTGTCTAAGAAGAAGAAGATAGTGATGTAGAGAAATAAGATTAATAATTTTTTTAATAATTAATGGTTTTAATTAATTTATAATTAATGTAATAACTCAGTTAATTAAAATTATTTGTTAATAATATATTTAGGAGAACCAAAATCACTAAATTTATAGAGCTGGGGAATCAAAATTATAACTTAGATTTTTTCATTTCTAAAAAAAGTTAGGTGTGTTAAGGGAAGAAAAGGAGTGCGAAAAGAATGGGAGTGGGAAGAAGAGCAAGAAAGAACCCTTACTTGGCTGCTCCTTTTGAGTTTCTTGGGCAAGCATTGTCACTTGTTTCTACGAATTGTTCCTTATGCTACTTTTGAATGTCACGAACATGTGTAGAATCATGAAATTTTCCGCAATCTACCGTAGCAGACATGCCTCATCTGAATCCTTTTGGCTCCCATGGATATGCCCTCTCTTTTTTATCTTTATCAAATGAAGGAGGAATCTAATAACTCTTTTTATCGTCTATGATAATTATACTTAACTTAAATAATATTTAACTCAAATGAAGAGAAGAAAAATTATATGTGATGATTCTGGATCATAACCTTCTTACGTGTTAATCTAGTAGGATTTTCATTATCTTTTAATGGATCAACATTGACATATATTTTTTTAGGTTCATATTATCTTATTTAATTATTTAATAGACTCACTTAATTTGACTACATAAAATAAAACACATTAATAATACATAATTAATATAATTGTTTTATAATATTAGCGCAAAGGTCCCAACAAGCAATTCCCAATCCCCATCATGTCAAGATAGAGGAATTTAGACCATTTTTTGACAAACTATTCATAAAGAACACAAAGCCTAGAGGGATGACACCATGATTTACTTGTTTTTAAAACTTTTATATACGAAACAAAAACCATAGTCTATAACTTTCGTTCAGAGGAAAAAGACTCATAAATTTGACCCTCCCAAAGAATATGTGCATAAGAGCATAATTCTTAAGAGCATCATCGTCAAATTAAAAAATGAAAGGAAAGAAATAAATAAGAAAAAAAATGCAAGGTCTTGAATTAAATAACAAAATAACAGTAGCAAAATAACTTTAATTGACAGCACATGAATCAACAATGCATTATATCATACAATTAATACAAGAAAAATATAAATCAGGAAAGAATTAATTAGTCTAGATTGAAGCGCGCAAATGTTATCTTTAGAGAGAAAATATCTTCACTGCACTGGTGGAAAAATTTGATTGCAGTCTTCTCTCAAGATACGACAACTCATTGGTTCCGATTGTGCATAGCAAAAGGATTTCAATGCTCTTGCTCTCAAAAATAAGTTTTTTTTTATATAATAGAAGAAAGAGAAAATTTTAGAGAGAAAAAAAAAAATCAGACTGTTCTCTACTCGTGTGTTTTTTTAAAGAGGAGAAAAGAGATATAATTATAAACATAAATCTCCTTAGACAACAACAACAAAATATGACCATTGGATATGATCATCGAAAACCAATCCAATCTAAGGTATCAAAGCAAACGTAAAAAATTATTGACTCATTAAAACAAAATCTTAAAAAAATAAAAAATCTAATTTTACTTAACAAATTTTATAAATTTTAAATTGTAAGACAAATATTTAGTAACAAAGTCTTCCTTCCTATCTTCTAAATATGGCATTAACTGCCAGAGGCACTTAAAAAAATGTTAAATGCACTGTTAAAGCACACGTGCTGTTTGTTCGGAGGTTAAAAATAAGCCTCTTCTAATGGGTTTGCTTAAGTTAATCCGGCTCCCGCACTAATAGAAATAAACTTTTCATATGATTTATGATGAAATAATAGTATAACATTGTTTAATAAGATCAATGTTGATATATAGCTTATTTTTTCCATAAAGATTAAACTCAATTTTTTTATTTGATTCGACTTTTACGATATGCATTTCACTGAATGTCTAAATCGATTTCTTAATAGCTTTAATTAAGATAATAATCCTGCGCCTCTAGAAAAGAAAATATGGAAAAGCTCAAACAAAGAAGAAAATTAATTATTGCAAATAAAGGTATATTTTTAAACATGATTCATGTTAGAAGAAGTTCCATCTCTCACCCGTGAAGGAGACACGCCCCTCAAAGACGTGATTTTCCAATTCAGGTCATTTTCTCGGTGAGCTAGTTCAAAGAAGAAAAAAACAAAGGCATTAATTAATGAAAGTCAATTTATCAAAAATCTGACATATTTTTCAACTCGCACAACAATGAGTTTAATTAGTGATTCGCAATAAGTTAAATTAATCCCTTGAATATTTGCAGCCTGAAGATTTTTATTTATTTATAAAACAACCTGAGCAATTTTAAATTTGCTGGTGAGGGCAACAGAGGTGTTATTTATTGACTAATTTCATTATCGGCGCGTGTCTCCGGTGAATATCACAAAGAACCAGAAAACAACCTTCAACAAAGACAAAAACCGCTCTCTTCTGTTCTGTCCCTCACCTTATAAAACAAAGTTCCACTTCATCCGATTCAACTAAACCACACCATTCGCATCACAACACTTGGTTGTTTGTTACCATCTTCCAAAAATATCATGCTCCTAACGTAAAAATCCTCGGTTTCAACGTTCAACTGCGATCTCTAAACAAAACCATGGCATCACTCTCAGGCATTTGCTCCTCTTCCCCAACTCTCAAAAAATTCCCGAACCAATCCCCATCGTTGACCGACCCTCTCCGCAAAGACCACGTGTCCTTCCCCGCCCGCCGCGCCGATCGGACTCTCAGCCTCGCGCCCCCTCCTCGTGCGGTGGCTCGTGAGGTTTCCGACGGAGCATTGGCGGCGATGAAGAAGGGGTTGGAGAAAGATCCGCGCGCGCTGTGGCGGAGATACGTGGATTGGCTGTACCAGCACAAGGAACTTGGGATTTACTTGGATGTGAGTCGGGTCGGGTTCAGCGATGAGTTCGTTAAGGAAATGGAGCCCTGTTTCGAAGCGGCGTTTCGGGCGATGGAGGAGTTGGAGAAAGGTGCGATCGCGAATCCCGACGAGGGTCGCATGGTGGGGCACTATTGGCTGAGGGACCCTAAGCGCGCGCCAACCGCGTTCCTCAAGACGCAGATTGAGAACACACTCGACGCTGTTTGCAAGTTCGCTAACGACGTCGTCAGTGGTAAGGTCAGTTCAGTCACTTCTCCTTCTTTTGTTAACTCAACTGTTGTGCTTTGGATGGCTAAGGGAGAAGGAAAGAGGGAAAAGCTTGCGGGTTCGTTCCCCTCTGCTAACGAAAACTAATAGTCTAACAAAAACTCAACTGTTGTGGATTTTGTTTAAGTTTTTGGTGATTTGTGTGTGGGAATAATGGAATGTACTTTGGCAGATTAAGCCTCCTTCTTCTCCGGAGGGTCGATTTACGCAAATATTGTCCGTGGGAATTGGAGGTTCTGCTCTTGGACCACAGTTTGTTGCAGAAGCATTGGCACCTGATAATCCTCCACTCAAGGTATCTTTCTAGCTCTATTGTTCGAGAAATTATTACATGGTCCGGGTCTGGAACAGCATGGTCCCAAATAATTTTTACTTGACATGTAGTCGAGTGTTATTAATACTTTCATGTAAATTGAAAAAACTCAATTAAGTAACATGTAGAAATTGGTTGGGACTAAGGGGTCTAGCTCAGCTGGTTGAGCAAGGTGTCTGAGTTATTGTAATCCCCTGACACAGTCTTCAATTCTCATGGATAAAAAAAAATATAGAAATTGGTTGGAACTATGGACACGTAGTAGTTGAGGATTATATTATCTAATAATTTTCCTCCTGAGAAATCATTAATGCTAAATTGGAAGAATAAGTAATGCATGGGAAATTTGCTCCTCATTTGTTAATTCAGTTATTTCGTTTCTCACAAGGATTTAATGATGACTTTGCCTTCTTCACTTCTCTACCACAGATAAGATTTGTGGACAACACGGATCCTGCTGGAATTGATCATCAGATTGCACAGCTTGGGTCGGAGCTAGCTTCAACACTTGTGATTGTGATTTCAAAGGTCTGTATTGAGATTGTTCTTTTTTTTGTTTGTTTGATTATGATGTTATAATCAGTCAGAGAGCATGTTTTGACTTGAGAATTTTGATTATCTTCAGAGTGGAGGTACCCCAGAGACTAGAAATGGTTTATTGGAAGTGCAGAAGGCCTTTCGTGAAGCAGGCTTGAATTTTCCAAAACAGGTTTAATCTCAGGTTTTCACTTTTATATATTTTTATTTCCCCATATTATAACACATTACTACGTTTGAATCAGAAGTTCAGATACTACATAGTATTATGGTGCTAGAATCGTGGGTGATAGTTTTATGAGGGTGAAAAAACTAATCGTATCTGGATTGATCTACTTTAACCAGTATGAAGATTCTCAAAATTTCAATTTTCTGTCTCCTATACTTTTTATTTTTATTTTTTATTTTATAGATTTGCTTGCATTGTCTAGCAATAGTTGAAACTTCTGTAGTTATGTTGCACTTATTTTTTTTAGAGTTGTGGAAAACTACCTAGTTTACTAATAGTAAGATAATTATGGTTTTATGTATTAATTTATAATTAGAAGCAATATTTACTGGAAAATTTCTACTTTGATCAATTCATTTTCTGTTTTGACTGTTAAGAAAATCCATATGATATTGATCCTGCATCACTTGCACGTCTACTGTCAGTTTCAATTTGTGGAAATTGTCACAATCACTAATTCGTGCTATAATGCAGGGTGTTGCTATTACACAAGAAAATTCTTTGTTGGATAACACTGCCAGAATTGAGGGCTGGTTAGCTAGATTTCCTATGTTTGATTGGGTGGGAGGTAGAACGTCAGAGATGTCTGCAGTTGGCCTGCTTCCAGCATCCCTTCAGGTAAGTGGCCATAAATGTAAAGTCATTATTTATTATTTACATTGACATTTCATGTTTTCTTATAATGCTCTTTGATTTAGGGCATTGATATTAGAGAAATGCTTGCCGGTGCATCATTGATGGATGAGGCTAATAGAAGTACTGTGGTATACATCAGTTTCTCACCATTTTTTTTTGTTGTCAGCTTGTCGCTGTTATTGTTGTTGTTGTTGTATCTAAATATTTCTTTCAGAGTTGTGCACTAGTAATTGAAGGATTTTCATGTATGATAATGCATGAGTTGTACCATACTTAGAGCTTCTTCATACTTCATGATTTGCCAATGCCATACCTTAAGTACTATCGACGCTTCATGTGACAAATACATGTATGTGGCTTGGGCTTTAAGTGTATGGAAATAGGCGTGAAACTAATTACATCTCCAGTAATATATGCATTTTTGCAGTTAAGGAATAACCCTGCAGCTCTGCTGGCTTTATGTTGGTATTGGGCTACAGATGGTGTAGGATCCAAGGTGAGAATTATGATCGGTTAGCGTCTGTCTTATGTTTTATTTGACTATTTCTCATCGTTTTCTTTTCCTTCTTATTCTGTAGGATATGGTTATTCTTCCGTACAAGGACAGCCTGTTATTATTCAGTAGATACTTGCAGCAGCTGGTCATGGAATCTCTAGGCAAGGAGTTTGACTTGGATGGTAATCGGGTATGTCTTATTCTTTTATACATCAAATCTAAATAACATCTTTGTACTCTGTAGTCTGCCCTGTATTTTTGGATGAATTTTTAGATATCTTTAATTAAGTTTACAGCCGTGCCTACACCAGGAAGTAGCCTAACGAACTCTATGGCCTGTCATTTTTAATTCTTGATTTCATGATTTGTGTTGCTGTCTTGTATACATTGTCATGCTTTCATGTGGAGCCCACTTGCCTCACATCTGACACGATTAACTTGACCAGACATTGTTAACAATGGATCCTATTTTTTCGACTACGATGGATCTTTCTTGCTGCTATATCACATTTATTATGTTTTGAGTTTTGTCTTAGAGATGCTTCAAACCCTTCTGAATTAATGATACATCAGAATCTGACTTCTGAACTTTTGGATTGTATAGGTTAATCAAGGAATTAGTGTCTATGGAAACAAAGGAAGCACAGATCAACATGCGTGAGTTTTCATACTAGTTTTTTTAAATATATTACTGATTAATGTCTGGTAAACCTTTACCCCCTTGCAGCTATATTCAACAATTGAGGGAAGGTGTACACAATTTCTTTGTGACATTCATTGAGGTGCTACGTGATAGACCCCCCGGTCATGATTGGGAACTTGAACCTGGTGTCACATGTGGTGACTACTTGTTTGGTATGCTACAGGTCTGATCAACTAATCAAGTATATTTTCTTACTGAATTTGATAGTTTTGTTCAAGACTGTTGTTAGGGTGTTGTTTGTTCCCTTCATGCTAAAATTGGACTTTCTATAGGGAACAAGGTCGGCTTTGTATGCCAATAACCGAGAGTCCATCACAGTTACTGTACAAGAAGTGACACCAAGAACAGTTGGTGCTCTTATTGGGCTCTATGAACGAGCAGTAGGAATTTATGCCTCCCTTGTCAACATAAATGCTTATCATCAACCTGGTAAAATATAATTTATTTAGCCCATTTTAGAATTTTCTTTGCTTGTGATAAAGAATTATGTTGACAATTTCGGACTCAGAATTTTTACCGTCCTATATGGGGATTCAATGTTGTTATGAAAATTTAAGGCAAGACTACTTAATTTACATATGGAACTTGTAATATGTTAAGCTTGTTTTACCATTCATCCATATCTGAAATCTGAACTATGATAATTGTTTAGGTGTGGAAGCTGGTAAGAAAGCAGCAGGTGAAGTACTAGCACTTCAGAAGCGAGTGTTGGCAGTGCTAAATGAGGCAAGGTATGAGGTTTATTTAAAAGCACCAAGCTTCTCTTTGTCTTAGCTGCCTAGCTGGGGTTATTTCGGGTATAGCCTCTGCTCTCAGAGACTTGTAAAAGTTAGTTCAGAACCTCTTTTTATCAGGAGTAGGAAATAGCTATCCTAACTAGGACTCTAGGAGTTATTTCAATAATGCTGTGATGCAAGGTGCATCCCACTGAAAATATTTGCAGTTGTTTGTTAAGGATAATAATCAGAGAGTCAATATCTGTCTAGAATATGGATTCACTGTGTGTTTTTGCATCCTTGTAATTAATATTTATATGTTTCTGTTTTCAGCTGCAAAGAACCTGTTGAGCCATTGACCCTCGAAGAAATAGCTGACCGTTGCCATGCTCCTGAAGATGTATATATATTATCCCACTTTATTTCTTCTTCAATTATGTTTACTACCCTGCCTATTAAGAATCATCCAAGTTCAATAACATTTTTCACTTGTATGCAGATTGAAATGATTTATAAGATTATTGCACACATGGCTGCCAATGACAGAGCACTAATTGCCGAAGGCAGCTGTGGTTCACCGCGCAGCATCAAGGTTTTTCTTGGGGAATGTAACATCGATGAATTGTATGCTTGAGTTACACTAATGGAATTCATGTTTGATAATGTTACAATTGTGTTTGAATCCACGGAGCAAAAGAAGAGAAGCTGTCTGCAATAATTTGGTTTCAATGTTGAATTTCCTTCATTAACGAAAGTGGAAATTCTGTTTAAGACAAATACTTGAAAGTGGTTTGGTGTTCTGAATTGGAACTACATGTAACCAAATGGAGAACCCAGTGGGTAAATATAATTAATAAATTGTTCCTTGCGCTGCCTACATTATTGATGTGGTGGGTTCCTGGCATTAGGGCAGCTCTTTGGTGCAAACTAAATACTATTATATCATTATACAAAGTTTTTTTTTTACTGAATTGATATAAGTAATATCATTTCATTCATCAACAAATGTTCAATACAAGGTAACTTCATACCTAGTATAGAGACTAGCTAGGTAAACATGATGATACCCTAGCAAGCTCATACGTAATCCCATTACATCATTGATTTGTCTCTTTTGCAAAACCAATAACATAAGTTGGGTTATCACGTAACAACTGCCTGCACTCCTTGATGATATCTCCTAGTTCAGGAACATTCACACTTGCACTATTTATTCTGTCCACTACACCTTTGCTATCACTATCAATTCTCAAACACGACGTTAGGGAACCCTAGAGCAGCAACAAATTTAATCGCAGTCGAGACCCCAAGGCTCACCCTCCAAAACTCCATGCATGTGTGTACCCGTGTTTTATACAAATTACACATGCATCCTCTGTGTTTTTCAACTTTACGAACGATACTACTCTGCAGGGACGGATAGAAGGGGGGCAGACATGGAACCTAGTCCCCCCCTCCCTAGGGAGGGACCTTATTATGATTAAAGGAACCATAATTTAATTTATTGTATAGATTTTTGGCTTTGTTAGTTAATTTTATTTTTTCAATCATATCAATTAAATTGATCTTGTTAATACTTCAGGTTATTTTTTAAAAAAGTAATTTATTTTTGTAGTTATTGTATGTTCTAGATCACAAAAAGAAAAAAAAAATCAATCTACCCTTTAACAAAGTTCTGGATCCGTTCCTGGTCCAATGTCGTTTCACATCTAGATTATCAATATGCACTACCATTATTTCCGAGAATACAGATTTGGCAGCACGGCTTCACGTAAGTTTCTGAAAAATAGGTGGTCGAAGCTCTCCCCTATTTCTCTATACAACGCACACCTTGTTATGTGAATGTCGTCATGATTTTACAAGCAACCGTAGACCATCTTTCCTGAATAGACTTGTGTCGTGCTAAGAACTAAGAAATAAAAATAAAAGTCCCAAGTTCATTACAACAGTGACAAGCTTGAAAACAGTTCTAGAGCATGAAAACAAGGGTAAAATAGATAAAATGGCCACGATAAACAATGAAACTATCGTCAAGTGTGCTGTACTAACTCCAATCCTTGTTGCTTTCGGTTTTCAGGAACCGGGACAGGAATGTCCAACAGGTAACAACATCATAATCATATTACTTTGCTTTTAACAGGCCATTCGAAAATAAAAATCATGTAATGTAATTCAAGCCCCCCAATTCTTGCACATGAATGCATTCATGCTTTATTTGCAAAGCACCAGGTAATACCAGAGCTGATTAGGTAGTTGTTCAAAGGTTGTGGATAGATTATTTTGGACTGAGCAATCCCAAATCAATAAATTATTGATCTCGTCAAGACAAGAATGTCCCTTTTATGTACATGTGTAAGTTTCAGTTCAAAACTCTTAAAGCAAATAACATCTTTTTGGGCAAAAGTTTCATCGTAAATCCATGAATAGAATAAATACAGATAATTATTGACTCACCTTTATATCAGCGGCGGCTTGTGAAATTGGCTCTTTTGAACATATCAAGCCACTAACAAGAAAATTAACAATAGCACTAATAACCAGAATATTTATATGAAATAAGGCTGTCGGCAAACATACCTTTGAATAGAACTATTGCTCATAAATGGTAGAAGCAATTCAACTTCATGCACTCCCTGGCTTCCAACTTCCAAGTAAGCTATTCACACCACAGTGAGGAACAAGACTGGTTTCCCAACTTGCACAGTGTCATCAAAACAGGTTCAATGTCTCTGTCTGAGAGCTTCAACCCTTTCTACTATTCTCTTATCACTGGGACTCCCCCAACAGACCCAAAACTTGTCTGAAAGAGTCAATATTTCAGACCCCAAAATGGAGATGTATGCTGCAAGATAATCAGCTTGCCGTTTACCATACAAATTACTGTCCTGCACCAGCCACGTGTATGCTCGCCTTTGTTACTAATACTCACTAATGCTCTATTGCCATTCGATGCTAAAATTTCACCATTTTTTGTGAAGCATATTGGGTAAATGAGACCCAAAGAAGGATGATAACTAGTAGTGGTCCATGATGACTGCACTTTGTATTCCTTCATCGTCCATTTTTCAATCACCTGAATCTCATAAGGCCGCATCAAACAGGAACACAGATATTCTTCCATTGCCCTCGAATAACTAACTGACAGCTAAAATTGAAAGCTTTTTAAGCTAGGAGTGTTCGATAAAATAATTTATTGAAATAATTGAAAAATATAAAATGACATAAATAAATATATTTATATTTTATATAAAATTTAATTTTGTTTTATGAATAAAATATATTTTGAGGTGATATAATTTTAGGTTTTTTAATTAATTTTAAACTCTTAAATTTTTTATTTATAGATAAATTATTTTTACTATATTTTTAGTTTTAATTGTTATATTTTTTAAATAAATAAATAAAATATACACTTTTCATAAAAAAATATGTACTTAAGATATTACATTTTTATTATGTTAATTAGGATAACACTTAAAATAAATTGTCTAATATAAAATTATTAAAAAATAATAGAAAAATAAAATAAATTTAACTGTCAATTTCATGAAATATAATGTTTGCTAGCATTTTAAAAAATATTAAAAATTACTAAACAAACTAAAAAAAATTATTTATCAAACAATTATAAATTTTTTAGCTAATTGTATAATTGTTTAGCTAATAAAAAAATTAAAAACTAACTAAAATAACCAACATAACTACTTTTAAGAAAATGAAACAACTAATTACTAATTATGCCAAATTTTGATAAAAAGAACTTATGTTAAGAAAATGAAACAACTAATTACTAGTTAAACATTACTTACTAATCTCTGGAAAAAAAAAAAAAAAACATTACTTGCTAATCGATAAGTATCGAAGGAGTAAATTCCTTCAGCCTGATCTCGGGACCCTTTCTGTAACTTGTTATCGAATAGCGTCAATTATTAAATATCTTGAACAATAAGCAATGCGATTAAAGTGCATAATTTTTTTAAAAAAAATAATATGGGGGGAAAACAGTGTCAGACAACTGTTTCTTGTTCTTCGAAGTTAAGCACAAATAAGGTCGGGCAGAGCGTGAGTGGGGGTCAAATAAAATAGGTGAGATATTGCGAAGCAAAAACAAAAATTGAAAGAAACATCAAGGCAAATTTCAGTAGAGTTCTCAGACGTGGAGGGAGATTATGTTTAAGGCTTGAGTTTTGAATTGCACTCGGAAACATTAGAGTAGTGATATTTACAATGTCAAACAGTGTTAAAATCAATTGATCTGTGCTTCAAAGAAATTGAATTTTAAATCAAAGACGATCATGGCATGGGACGCCAAGCTAAATTGCAGCACAGGCAGGGGGAAAAGAGTTAAATTACTACATCACAACTTTGCTACAAGCCGCAAGCTGCACGGGCAAATCAGAGAAGCTTTGATATAACATGACATGAAGTCCAGAATGCTTTAGTTGCAGCCCTGAGAATAACAGGGTTTTGATATATCCTGTCAACAATGTCAAATGCAAGTGGTAAATAAAAATCAAACTATTAGCCTAATAAATGAATGAAAAATTAACTGAGAATGACTTTCTTTTGTTATGTTGTACCATATGTAAAAAACAACTAACAAGAAAATAACATGCAAGGTATTCAGTATCCATCAGTCCATCACACGAGACTATTAAACGCTATCAGGCAGCAGGCAAATCCACGGGCAAGATATGCAAAGGGTAAATGCAACAATAAATTCCTTAATTATAAAAAGAGGTGGGGATTGGAATAACCACTTACCCTATGGCCGTAGCCCCCCATGATGCAACATTATAAATAACTTTGCTCCCATCCCAAGCCTTTCGTAGCTTTCCCTTTTTCTTTTTCACTGAGAATGTCTTGCTAAGCGCTAATGGAACAAACCACAATAGTTAGAAATTCTTTCCTATTGTTTTAGCTAACTTACAATGAACTTGTCTCAATAAGATCATAAAAAAATATCTGGACTGAAAAGGTAGATGATAAAGAGTTATTTCTTGTTTATCACTAAAATATACGAAAGAATAAAAACGGGAAGGTATCATACTAGGAAGAATGCAAACAACTCACCACTCTGGAGTTGGATAGGGGTCAAATCCTACAAAAGAGCAAAGAAATCAGTTAGAGAGAAACAGAAATTTCAAATGCATTAGGTAGAATATGTTTGCAGCAACTGATCATAGAGAGAATTCATAAAACAACATTATTCACAGCCAAAGAAGAAAAAGGCATTCCTAATTACAAAATGCTAGTGATTGTTATCCTATAGATGAATGAAAAGGGCTACAGAGAAGCAGACTATGGAAAAGGCGTGTAAATTAATGATTGAGACTTCTGAACATTGCATTGCAAGAAAAATCTTTATCCATATAAAAAACGAACAGGACTGCAACATGATGCCCATAAAGGCATAAAGGAATGGGAAACATATGATACCAATGATATCAAGTCCAACAATGCAATCCTGGCATAAAATTTTTGAGTTGTAACATGAAACTACTTATTTCCTGACATTTAACAGAACAAAGTGGATGGACATCCTTGTAGAGAAAGTACGCATTATACAAACTTAAAAAAGTTCATTATTAAATATTAAATCCAGAAGTTTCCAGTTTAATTTTGCAAAGAAATAGTAGTGGTATATTACTATTCTCAAATAGTCAAGTGACTAGAGACATAAATAGTTAAACATCAGTTCATGCAAACTACAACAAAAACATAGAGCATTTATTGCAACAAAAATAGAGTAAAATTGAATTGTCAGAGCAGACCACAGTGCTAAAAGATTAGTAAAAACACTGGGCAGCTAAGAATCCATCAACTGGGATAATATATATATTGGTAGATAACACTCCCTATCTTTAATTTAGTACTTATTTTAATATAAATTTTAAAAGTAAGACACGGGGAAAGAAAAATATGTTAAATGTGCCAGAAAGTCCTGATTGTTTAAATAGCATAGGCAGATCCAATGGCAATTTTGGCTTCATAAAAATCATGTGGGTGATGTAGGTACACCCATAATTTTGGCCCTTTTTTTTATCTATCAGAAATAGTCATGCTGATACGTAGCCAATCTGTGCTAAAAGATCCTAAGACAGCCGAACACATGCCAATTCAAAAAGTAAACCAAGTGCAATTAGTATAGCTCAATTTGGTGTGATTTGACAATTTATGAATGAATTGAGTGACTGTGATTCAGAGGACAGAAAATGGTGGTTTCTCAATCAGGTTGCAACAGATTCAAATCAGATTTCAAATTTTCAAAACCAGCATGAGAAGTCTGCCTATTTCAGCTTCATTGAAATTATTTTAGTGCAAAAATAAGCCTTTCATGTTTATTTCACAATAAGTATTTTACAAATACATTTTTCTAAATTATACTTTTCCTCAATTGGAATTTGCGCCTCGACTGAGAAGCATATTTGGAGGTATAAGCAGAAACAAGAAATCAAAAGGTCCAGTGTACATGGGACCTGTGAGTAAGATGAATAGCAGAAATCAGGAGACAGTGGACTCTTATAGAATGTCAGAAGATACTTTGAAGTTTGAACCCAAAAACATGAATTCTAACAGTTTATAAATTATTGCACAAGAATATCATTCAAATGATATCACAATGAATTTAACTTTGCATAAGGGGCAAATATAACATTTACATACAGTATAGAACCAACTGAATAACAAGCACATACATATGCTTTAACAACTGAATACCTTAGTCTGCTTTAAGGATAGCAAATATGCGGCCATGAAACACGCGATACCCTCCACTATATCTTCTTGTCTAACAAGGACATAATCTTCTTGTTCTGAGTCAACACGTTCACCTTCCCAGAGATCATTTTCGCTAACCATATCCCAGGAATTACCTTCTTCTGCCACAACCAATAACTTGTTCTTTTATTATCATTCTAAACTTGAAACAAATAAAGAGAAAACACTGATTATTTGAAATCACCAAAATGCCAAAAACCATTTCACACTGCAGAAGATACCATCTATATTCTGTGAAACTGAAGCCCGAGCACACTCCAACTGTTGAAGAAAGGCCGGACATTCAACTCTAGATTTCAGCAGATCACATAACTGCATTCAGGCACATGAGCTGTGGTGTCAGAAATGATAATCAGCCAAAATTTACCCATATTATTAAGGGAGTACTATACTATTTACTATTATTCTGTCCTTCCCGGTTCCAAACTTGAAATAAAAAAATATGTCACTTCTTTAACCTAATGAACAATTTCTTGAGTGCTTTGGGTGCTGTTCTCCAATCAGAATTGGAGGTTTACCTCGGTAACCACGCTATAAAGGTTTGCATTAATAAAGGCCAACACAAATTACCGAAGTAAAACTCTGATTATGATTGAAAAACAGCACCAAAAGCACTTGTGGAACTGTATCCAATAAATATTTTCAAAATACGAATAAAACTAGTAATTTTTATATGCTGTGCCTTTGAACCCATACAACAAGCACTATTACGATATTACCTAAGCATCGGTGATCAATTAAAGATTCCCTAGCAAAACAATACAGCGAAGAAAATGGAAATTCCGTACGAATCGAAACCCTAAAGCGGAAAGAGGAATTGAATTACCTCGTCGGCATCGGGATCAGCTGATGCAGTGGCTTCACCTTCACCGTCGTAATCCTCTTCGTCCACGTAAGTAGAAGCAGAAGAAGAAGCAGTAGCAGAAGTAGCGTTAATCGATTCGAGAGCTCTCTGACACTGCAAGAGCACGGCCTCGAGGGTCTTCCTCTTCACGCGAAGCGGGTCCGGGTCGGAGTCCAGCGAGGCTGTCGGGTTCGGGTCCATTTGGGTCTATTAATGATGCAAACAAAAACGGAGAGAGAATGAAGATTCCTCGTTGATGTCCATAGATTTTACATTAATTGCTCCGAATCAGTTTTGAAAGACGTCGGGGGGGTTAGGGCTGTTGTTAATGATTGTTTGGTTTTTTTGGCATCGCTTTCGTGCACTCCAATTGTTCCCTAACCCTTCCCTCTGCCCTCGCCTGTTACACCAACAACTCTATTCTTTAATCTCTCTCGCTTTTTAATTTTGACACGTTTCAAACTTTGATACCAACAAGTGAATATCAAAATCAGAAACAGAATAAGTTATCATTTATCATACAGCTTCCAAAATCTTAATAATGTAAATCTAATACTCTTTAGAGGTATTTTACATGGCCGTTCGTTTAATATATTTTCACTTTTATAACCCCCCTCCTGTCTCTGGTTATACCACTGTTTCAATTCATTTATATTTGTTAAGAAAAATAATTAGGACATTAAATTTATCAATTATTTGTATTATTATTTTATTTTTTTTATTAATATTTAGAGAAAAAATAATTAAATAAGAATATATAAAGAAATATAATTAATATATCTAAAAAAAATCTTATAAAAAAAGAAATATTTTTTTAAAAATATATTATAATTAAAAGGAGGGTGAGCTCTGATGCAGCGGTAAAGGTGTGTCTGGTGACTTGTTGGTCATGCTTTCGAATCCGAAAACAGCCTCTTAGCGAAGAGTTTCTTTAACTTTTTATCCACTATTTGTTATACAAGTTTTTTCTTCTTCCTAAAAGTCATAAAATTAATTTTTTAAGAGGTAGAAATTTCTGGAGTAAATTTTATTTCTTCTAATAAAATCTTTTCCATACATGTAATCAGATAACATTATTATATTTTAATGATACATTTGATTTGCATAAATTTAAGGGATATAACAACACAAAACAAGAGAAGTGGGACAACACAGAACAACTACTTGTTGTGGAGTATTTTTTTTTTCTCTACTTATCTACTGAAAACCCGCTTTATCTAATCTTGTATGGACAATTACAATCATTTTTTTGAGGAATTTTATATAATTATTAATATAACAAGGGCAAAGCTTTACTTAAAAAAAAAACTTTTGTTTTACGCTGTTAGATGGGTACGATATAATAATAAAATTATTATTATTATTATTATTATTATTATTATTATTATTATATTCAATATCTATATATAATATAATAAAAAATTATGATATATATTATATTATATATAATAATAATAATAATAATAATATGAATTATATTAAAATAATTAATAGAAAAAAGGTAAAGTATAACAATGATTTTGGCATTCTTTTATTTGTGTTGTTTATTGTTCATCAAATAAAAAAATTAAGTGAAGTGCGATTATATTTGATTTAACTTATTTATTTATAAAATTCAAACTAAAGTAAATTTATTTTTTAGGTTTTATTTGATTTAATTTTTGCGGTTTAAAAATTTTGTTAGTAAATATTAAAAAAATGTTATTATTAATTGAACAAAACTTAAATAAATTAATTCAACCATGAACAATATAAATAGACAACAAAAGTTTTAAAAGTTGAACATAAAATATAATAATTTTTTTGAAGTTGAATAAAACTTAAATAATAAATCATTCAACTTCATAAAAAAAATTAAAATAAAACATTCGACTTAAAACTTAAAATTAAGAACAATACATGATATTTGTTGTCAAGTTCCAATGATCCAAGGAATAGAAAATAGATATCTAATAATAAAATATCAATTGCAACAATAATTTTTAGGTATATTTATACTTCAATTTGATTTAGTTCAGTTTTGTGTGTCAAATAAAAAATTCAACTCAATCGTGCAGTTTGAAAAAAAAAATCAAAACATTCACCATCAATTTTTTTTTGTGATTTTCAATTTTCTTGTCGATTTCTGGATTTATATTCGATCTGAGATTACCCCTAATTGTACCTATGTAGCTATCAAACAGACCTTAGAATAATTATTATCAAATTTAATAAGCTTTACCTGACATGTGATGAGACGATAGAATAAAAAAATATGGATGTCTTTTTCCCCTAAATTTTATATTATTGAATGGAGGTCATATATCAACTAAAATTTATGCATTAAAACACTTAATTTACCATGTTATTGTGGGGGAAAAGAACATATCAATTGCGTGAACTCGTTTATTAATAAGAATAAATAGAAGACAAATACAATAAATTTTTACCGAGAGCGTAAATGCGTATTTTCTTGGATTATTTATTATATTTCTTAGACTTTGAAAAGAAGAAATACAATAAAAAAATATTCATCTTATTTAACTTAATTTTTTTTCAGAAACTTAAAAAATCTTGAATTATTTTTACTACGTTTCAATAAAAAAAAAATACATAAATAAGATGAATAAGGCAAAAAAAAAAAAAAGAACAAAATAATGCTAGCTTACAAAAGGAAAAAAGTACAGGACTCTATTTGAAATTATTTTCAATAGTCATAAATTAATAACAAAAAAATTTTCTATGCGAAAATTTGTATCCCTGATATCTCCTTTCCATTTTTTTGTTAATAGAAAACTATAAAAAAGAAGAAGAAGGATTTTAGTTTTATCAAAGTCTAAAATGCCATGTTAACACAAAGCTTACAGAATATATTAAAAAAATAAACAAGTAAAAATAACCAATTAAAGTTAATTATATATTTTTTCAATTTTATTTTATTATTTTTTTGGATGGGAATGTACTAGAAATAATTCAACGTTTTTATTTAGTTTCTTATGCAATTAAGTTAAATGAGATGAATATTTTTTTTATTATAGGAAATAGCAGTATCTAATTATTTTCAAAGTCTAAAAAATATAATAAAATTTAAGAAAATATTGTAATAGTGTCACATATGCTTTCAACGTAGAATTTACTACAACAGATCCAATATTCTTAAAAAAAGGAATGATACAATTACGAAGATAGGAAGAACCATAGGTTTCATTTTGTTATTTTAATATATGACAGGTTGATATTATTGTTTTTATTTTATTAATTATGATTTCTTATTAATTTTTATATATTTTTTCATTCATAAAAATTGAACACAACATCAATCTACCAAAAATTTATAACATTCACACACTATACTTAGCTAATTAAGCAAAACTCACTATTAGTAATAGATCTCCAACTCTTTTTTTTGCTCAGCAGAAATTCAACTAACTATAATAATGCTTGGCAATACTAGGAGCTATACTGCCTATACATGAGTATCCTACTACATTATATAAGATATTACTATATTATTATTATTATGGA
>NC_038242.2:7341077-7382100 GCF_000004515.6 Glycine max | reverse complement strand
AATAGTTCAAATTGTATTAAATTTTATTATCTGAAAAGTAGTAAAATTGATTCATCTAATATCAACAGCATAATATTCTAAAATATATTAATACAAATTAAAACAAAACATTTTTTAACGAGATTTATTATAATAGTCAGAATCACAACTATTTATTATAAATTAGTTTTTTACAATAAGTTTTGTCGCAACCAGATTTGTTGAAACAAATGAACAAAATATGATATATTAATATTATAAATATGATAGAAAAAATATAAAAAAAGTGAAACAAATAACGATGTACTGAAAGTAATACTTTAAAAAATTCCAACACTTTCAGTTTCAATAATTGGAGTCCAATATTAGCAGTATTTAAAGTCAAACCAAACAACTCTAAAATTTTGATTGACTTTGATTGTTTTGATTTAGTTTTGATCGGATCTATAAATCTAAATTCGTGACTCAAACTATACATGAACAATTTTGATTAATTTAGTTTAATTTTGACTCAGATACATAAATGATCTAACTCAAATTATTCATATCAATTTGGGTCAATTCATATTCACGGGTGACCTGAACCCGTGAACATCCTTCACTTTTCTTTTTATTACTACATTTTTCTTGACTTTGAATATAAAAAATAATTCAACTAACTTTATCTTTATTATTTCTAAAATTTCATTCATTTAATTGATGTCTTAGTTTTAATGATTTTTTCTTATTCTTGATATCAAGTTCCAATAATAGATAAGTTGGGAAAAAGTTACTTTTTTAATTAATTTGAATGTAATTAAATGTGATTGGTTAAAGAATTAAGTATTTATCATCAAGATCACACGAGAGCATTAAAAAATATGGACGGCACAATTTTGTGCATCCCAAAATTTTTGTTTCTCTTAGTTTTTTAAATAATATTTTAAGGACATTGATTAATATTTGTATTTTTCTTTTCTTATATTCGAGACCACAGGGAGTAAGTGAATCAAATTAATTTTACGATTATTTAATGAGATATTATTCCTAGGACATCTTTTATTTAATTATAACTCTTTTTTTAATTATTTTTATTAATTTATGATAACATGTTCTAATAAAGAACATTTTAGGAATAGTTCATTTTGTACTTCAGATTAGTAAAGTTAAATGGTGTCAACTAAGTTTTTTTTAATTAGTGTAAAATTAATTATTTTTTCTTATATATGAGTCCAAATGGAGTAGTTAAGAGAAATATTAGCAGTCTTTCTAACAATTTTTTTCCAACACTTTTTATGTGATTGATTAAATTCATTGGAAATTATCAATTTTGGTGAAACTTTCTTATCATTTACTCATTCCATTCTATTTTATAAGCAAGAAAAAAATGATTTACTTCTTCTATCCCTATTTATAAGATTTTTTTTAAAAAAAATTGTGTAATTTTTATAAGATTTTTTTTATGCATTAATGACTATTTTTCTTAAATACTCTTACTTAATTATTATTTCTCAAAACAATAAAGAGAAACGATTAAACAATAAAATGTCAAGAAAATAGTATTTTTTTTAGTAATAATACAAATAATTGACAGATTTAATGTAATTGACTAAATTAATATTTTTTAAGGAATGTTAATTAATTAAAAGTGTCTTATAATTAAGGATGGAGAAAGTAACATTTATTAAAAAAATTAGTTAACTTATTTAAATTTTAAATTGTGTGATTTCCAATTAAAACAACTTTTTTTTTCTAAACTATTCTAATTTGGTATTAAATACAAACTTCATTTTGAACATAATTTCATTAAATAAGAAAATAATAATTCAATTTTACTAGAAACAAAAAATTACATATATTTTTTACTTATAAAAAAATGATGAAGGAAGTAATAATTTTCTATCCTATTTAGATATGAAATCCAAAAAAAAAAAAAATAATCAATAAATATTAATTAATCATAATAAAGTGTGAGAGAGTGAGAGAGACTAGCTAGCATTGTTTCAATAGGTAAAGTACAATCAATCCACTGTTGAGTTTATGATTGCTGTATAGTTAAAAACAGTTAACGGTAGCGTTAGATTTGGTATACTGATTTGTTCCTGTCCAGTATCCACGTTCAAGCCATAAATTCTGTCAGCGGGAACGGGGAACAAACTTAAAACCATCATTTTTTTTTTGAAAAAATTATTAAGTATGAGTTTGATTATCATGATGGGATTTTTTTATACCATCAATTAATTAGAAAATATTATTTAATTTTTTAATTTTTCTATGTAAAAATTAAGAAATATTATATATAACAATTTAAGATTAAATAATAATATAATATTGATATTTCTATAAAAAATATTTTAAATTAAATTCTTTAAGTGTACGTAATCTATTTTTGTGACCTTTTCTTGTTAATTATTCCCAATCATCACCCATTCACCAAAATCAGGCAACCATGAACTGCACTGGTATTAAAAACATAGTTGAAACGTAAATTAAATATATATTTTTCTTTAAGTGTTAAATTTAGAAATAAATTAAGTGAAAATTTGTTTATTTGGTAGAAAGTTACTTTATTAATGAAAATTAAATATAGGAAAATATTAGAATTTTAATTTCAAAAAATAAAAACTAGTTTATTTAATTAAATGTTTTTTTATACTGAATTTAATTAAATGTTATTGATTTTGTTTTAAAAGTATTATATTTTATTTAATGTTGATGGAAGAAAATAAGATATTGATTGAAAATTATAGAAACTATTTTTTTTTTTGTTGAATACTCGATTAAAGAAAAAACAATATGAAGTTGTTTTTATATCAAAATTCAAAATTGTTGGGTGATTATTTTCATCTCAAAAATCTATATTTATAGATCTAATATCATAATCCTAAAAAAAACGAATTCGTATTTTATAGATGATTGTAAATTTAAAAACATTTTAAAGATAAAATAATAGATTTTTAAATCTAAACATTATTTTAAAAATTTAAAATTAGAAATTTGAATTATTTCCCGACTTAAACGTGGGTACAGGATAAAAAACATGTTTGCATGAAAAAAGTAACAAGTATATTGTTGTATGAAAAAATTCACCTTCAGTCAAAAAAGAAAAAGTTCACCAATTTTGTATATTTTATTTACGAAATTTGAAAGTTATTTAGTGTTTTTTGATCTCTCCATCCATTGTTTTACTAAATAAATTTAATTATAAAAATTACAGTATTCTTTTTATTAAAAATATCTTTTTTTTAATTTTTTCATTTTCATTTGATATCATAATGTGAAATAGAATTAATTCCTATATTATAAACCGAAATCATGATAATATTTCCATTTATATTTTTTTTTATGAAAAATGACTTATAGTATTTACTTTTTATATTTTTTAGAAACTTTGAAATTATTAATTGATTTATATATTCAAATTATTTTTTTTTATTTTTTTTTTCTCTTCTCAACATTTTACACGCGTTTATAGAATGACCTTTTTTTCATAATAAAAAACCCGACCGTAATAAGCAAATTATTTCCCTTTTTCTAAACATTATTATGAACGAGGCCGATATCCAAGGCCCAGCATGCAGTTATTTCCTACTTTCAGGCGAACCAAAATCACATGTTACTATTATTATCAATTATCAATGGGGCCGGCAAATAAATATAATAAGCTTTTGTTAATTAGAAAAAAGTATTTAATGAAAGACACTGGTTAACAATAAAAAATAAAGAATATATATATTTTAAAAATAGTACATCATATATTATATTTATGTTAGATATCTTTTATATTTTCATCTATTATTAATCAGTTCTTTTGAAATATTTCTTAATAAGACTTCAATTTTCAATATAATATAAAATAATACTTAATATATTGAAGACTTTAAAGAATTAACTTCTCACTCAACGTATTTTTTTTTCAAATCCTTAATTACAAGTAGTATATTTTCTTTGATATATTTGGTCTTTTTCTTTTTCTGTCATTATCGATACCTGTTTCTTGATCTTGGGTGTATCCTTAAAATTGCTCAGAATACATTTACCAATTATGGTTCAAAAATAAAATAGGGAAGGCCGAATTTATTATTTTTAAAAAAATAGGTTAACATAAATATGTTATTTATTTTTATAAAATCATATAATTCATGTATTGGAGGCTTTACTAAGAAGAGGAACACGTGTTTGCACGTAGTGAGTGCGCTTGCGACATCTGGCAACCTTAGAATAAGAATACGACAGTGAACAAAAATAAACAAAATCTGTAATAAGGAAGAGGGGAGTGCTGAAATGACGAAAGTACCCTCAATTCTAAGATCTTGTTCCTGTGTAGTGTGTTTTCCCTCCATCTGGTTCGTTTTTTAAGGTTGACGTGTCCAAGTGTTGCAGATTAGGAAGACCCGCTCCTCATGAGGATTTTGGCTTCGATTTTGACCATCCAAACATTTCTAACGTAACATTCCATTTGGGGAAGAGAGAGAAACACAAATCCAGAGACAAAGACCCAAACACTATTTTCACTTTCAAGCTTTCCATTCTTTTGTTGTTGTTGTTTTTTTCCCTCCAACACCTCTCAAGACGTTCGTTCCCCCTATTCACACTTTTGTTGCCTTTGGTTGATTTCAGAGCCAGGTCCGCAACAATGTTGATTCAAATAAAAGTTGTCTTGTTTTTTTTTCTTTATTTGTTCGTTCTTTTCACTTTTTTTGGATGGTTATGTATGCAATAAATTAATAACCATTGAGCTGCTGCATTGCCATTTGGATGATTTTGAACTCAGGGTTTGGTCAATTGAATGTTGTGATTTCTGCTGGTTAAGCATCTTGGATATACTTCTGTGATTTTGGGATCACAGATATGACCAAAAGTGCAGAATTGTCTCAGGTGAAAAGCTTTTTTCATTTGTTTACTGCCACTATTTTTTAATGCACAAATTTCTTGCCTTTTTTTTTACCATAAGTTTTGAATTAATTAAAGAATGAGGATTACGGTGCCTTGGAATCTGGATACATCATTCCATTGGTGTCATTATATATATGTAATGGACAGAGGAAACTAAAGTGATGCAAATGATGTGTTCATTTTTTAGGGAAATGGTGGTGTTTCTATTCCCACTCCTATTTCCCAGTCTGGGCCACAAGAACAAAATCAGCGTTTTCAAGGTGGAAGCGGCAATATGGTAATTGTTGTCTTTGCAAACGAGGAATTTTGTGTGAATTTGGATCAACCGGACTAATTCCTGCTTAAGTAGAAGCATCAAGCATGGCTGTGGCATTTAAATCGGAATGGTCAAAATTTACCCGTGTTGAACTTTTGCATGACCATACATTTTTATGGCAATCCTTTTTATTTTTTAAGAATATTCTTTTATCAGAGTCTAAGCATATCGTAATTGACCTTACCCAGGTGATGAGAGGCATGCCTAATTGAAAAAGAAAATACTATTAAGTTTAGCTAGTTGGAAGTGAAAGTTTCCATGCCCCTCTGATACCTAAAGTTAATTTCCTGTCATTTCATATCTTGCAGATTTTCAAGAGTGGACCACTTTTAATATCTTCTAAAGGTGTGTTTTGTTCCACTGGTTTACATATTTTCTTTGAAGAAACCAAACATGTATGTAATTTGTTGCAGCCAGTAAGAGCAGATCTGATGTCTTTTCTTCTGTGGTATACATGATAGTCCTAACTCCTACCTAAATGTTTAAAGCCAAAGGCAGAAGAGAAATGGGTGCTGTAGACTGATAGTTTTCTTTTTCCTTTTACAGAATCAATCACTCTCTTTTGCCATGTATTTTGCATATTTGCAAATTCTGTTCAGCCTTATAAGCTGAGGAATAGGAAAAAATGCATTCATTGAGGTCAAATTATCTGACGTTCATGCCAGATCGTTTGAATTGAATGTGTTTGTTACATTCATCGGCATATAAGGTTGAAAACTGATAGGAAAGACATTTGACCTGAAAGCATTCATGAGTAAATGGCCCACTTAACAATTTTGTTAGGCTTGACTACATTTTGGATTTAGTCGTAGCATACTTTATCAAAACAACGAAGTTTAATATGGGTTTTCACAATAAAAGGGAGATCTGTATAGTAAAAGCAAGGGGATAGTAATTTATTCAAGAAAAAAGAAAGAACTACAGACCTGGAATTGATGAGAACTTTGTAATGCCTGATCTAAACCAATATGAGGAAGTAAATATGCTCCAGCATCATTATTTTCTTTTAGGCCTTCTACAGTCAGTATTGGCATCCTTTATCTTTGTTGATTCTTTTTTTAATCCTTCCAAAATTTAATTGTCATATTTTTACAATATGTATAATGCTGGAATGCAAAACTAGATTTCTACTCTTGGAAGAAGGAGTTTGTGAGGTCATTATTATTGCATAGTGTGTATTTATTGACTTGTAGGAATTGGATGGACATCCTGGAAGAAAAGGTGGTTTATTTTAACACAGACTTCACTTGTTTTCTTCAGAAGTGATCCAGTAAGTAACCTTTTCAGCATCTACTTTGTTCATGTTGTTCAACTGTGTTTCTCTGTATTGTGTTAAGCATTTAATCAGTGTTTTTGATACCCCCCTCCCTTCGGAAAAAAACCCTTAAGTGCTGAATTAATTTAATAAGTCACACTGATAACTGATCATGCAGTTCATTCAATTTCAGACCAAAAAATAGTTTTTAAATATCATTAATTTTTTGTCACTATTTCTTTTAGTAAGTGAAAATATATCTGCTGAAATGTTGGGATTAGTTTTTCTAGTTTTAGGTACTTTTGTTAAAGCAATGTTAATAGATGGTGGATGTAAATTTATTTTTGTCTATTGAATTTTTTTTGCGAGTATTTCTAATTATATCTAATAACAAATTCATCTTTACTTTTAGGAGCCATAATCGTTTAAAATTATTTTCCAAGGAAAATGTCAGTCATATATATTTTGAAAAAAATGAGTTGGTGCTTGCATTAACATTTTTTTATGGAAATGTGGTCTCTTCCACTTTATTGTATCCAACAACCATTCTTGAATCTACCTAAAATTTGGCAAAGCTGTGGCTAATTTTTTCCATATCTAGTGGATATGAGGCACCATTCCTCTGTTAATTGTCCTTTTTTGATTAGGCATATATCATAATAGGATTGTCTTGGCCTCTTGGGGTTGAGGTTCATGCTGATTGCAATGAAAAGAATATTGATTTGTAAGAACTAGAAATTGTAAAACAGAATGTTTATGAACAATGTACAAGGCTTGAATTTCCAGCTTCCTTGCTTTTTCCTTTTTGATGTAGGGTGATACAATTTTTCTTTTACTATACAAGATTTTGTTATCTAATTTGAGATTATGAACATTGATACATTGCTAAGAATAGATTCTTTATATCCTTTCATCATAACAGTTTAGGCGAGCAGTGTGAGATAAAAGAAACCTTATCAACACACACACACATGCAAGTCTAACATGTTTACTTGGTTTGTGTTTGGAAACTTGTTATCATATTCATATCTTTATCATTGTGTTTTTTGCTTTACAGAATGCTGTCCCTCAGAAGGGAAATGAAGTGAATTTGACCCTTGGTGGCATTGACCTCAACAATTCAGGCAGGTTGGCTTGTTTTCCACAACCACACATTATTATTGTTCTGTTTAATGTTTATGTTCATATTGTCAAGATAGCAGGATTGAGAAGTTTCATGACCTCCTGTAACTTGTCAAATTTTGTAGTGTTGTTATCAAAGCAGATAAGAAACTTTTGACTGTACAATTTCCTGATGTTCATGATGGACGAGCTTTCACACTTAAGGTGCTTTATTTTTCTTTTCCATAATTTTTCTTTCAGGAGATGTCTTAATTCTTTACAAAGATATTAGTATTTTTATTCTGTTGAATTGTACTCCCAGACAAATTGTTTATACAATGCTCTAATCGTGGTTGCTTTACCTTTTTTTTTGTAAGATTTTATGTTCTTTATCCACATGATATAAATGCTCATTGGTTCAGCACATATGGAGATAGACATAGACAAAGAATGTAGAATGCACAGATTTTTATCTGTTGCTAACATATCATTTCATTGTTGATGCTGTAGGCTGAAACTACAGAGGATTTATATGAGTGGAAGACTGCACTTGAGAATGCTTTGGCACTAGCACCTAATGCTGCCAATGTGACAGAGCAAAATGGTATCTTCAGGAACGATCAGACTGATTCAATTGATATTTCTTTGGACCAGTGTATGCTCTTGTTATAATTGTGCTTTACATATGTCATTTAACCACACAGTTCGTACCCTGTGGTTCTTACACTACAAATGTTCATGATCTATATACTGTGGTTCGATAGACAATTTAATTTTCATCATGTGAATATTTATTCTAACAACTATAGTTAAGTTTGTTGATTTTCTGATTTGATCTCTGTTATGAACATTACATATCCATTTCTATGGCGATAGTGGAAATGGTATTAAATTTGTATCGTCTGATTGATCATCTCTTTTGTACATTTGGATTGTTTCTGTAATATGTTGCACCTTATTTTTTATTTTCTTTTTTCCTTCATTCAAATTTATGACTATCAGGAAGTCTCATATCACCTGTCTCAATTCTCAGGGTGCAGCTTATATATCTGTTGGGCAACTTCAGTTAGTGCCAATTGGTTTTAAGCTGAAATCTAACAATGATATTTGTAGAGTACCTCCGTCGTGAATTTTTATGTGATGATACTTGTACTTAATGCAGTAAAAGATGATAACTTTTTATTTCCTTTGATATGATTTTTCTGCACTTCTATAGTGAAGGATAGAGAACCAGTTAAGTCTACTGTCGTTGGCCGGCCAATTTTACTTGCTTTGGAGGATGTTGATGGAACTCCATCATTTTTGGAGAAAGCCCTAACATTCATAGAAGAGCATGGTGGGTTTTCTTTTTCTCTTTCTCTCTCTTTGTATGTTTGTACGTATATATGTATGTATGGGAAGTTTATTAGGTGACAGCTTAGAAGTAAAAGGAGCTAATCTTAACTATTCAATCTTACATGTATAACCAAGATTAACGACTCTTACCTCTCAGAATCTTACTTGAAAGACTTCCTTTATATATAAAGTGAAGAGTAACTGATTTTTAGTGCATATCTAAATTGGAATACTCTAAAGTGGTTGTTCTCATGCATCAGAGAATTTTATAAATGCATGCTTGATGCATCATAAGAGGCATTTAATGCCAAGTGCACAGCTGATGGGTGTAATTGACCCAGACTTTTTGGTTCTTTATTTTGTATAAAAGATTTACCTCATCTGGCATATTTAATACATCGGTGTTTCTTATTAATGAAGAAAAGAAAAATGCAAAGAGTAACCTAATTCTTTTTTTTAAAATGGGGGAAAAAGTATAAGGCCTAAGGGTTTCAAATTATATCATCCATGACCTTGCAATCAGGTTTCGTTTCTTGTTTTGGGTGGAAGGGGGAGGTGAGAGGGAGCAAGCAGTGAATATACATTAGTTTCTTTGAGCCAATACCAAGTCAGAATGGTCCTTTTGGTATTGCTAAACTGTTAGTGTGTTTCATATGAATCTAATAAATATTATAAAATAGGTGCTAACATAGAAGGAATCTTGCGACAAGCAGCTGATGTTGATGAGGTTGAACGTCGAGTTCGGGAATATGAACAAGGTTTGTGCTTCTGTTCCCAGTTAATCTTTGAATTGTATGCTTCTGTCTGGATACATCTGCCTTTACTTGGCCCCTGCTTCCATTTTTGTTCAATATTGTGTGCTGAAGATAGTTCTCACATGTGTAGTAATTAAGAGCTCCCGCAATATTTTAGGCTTTACAATACAAGTTCTCTGAGTAATATGTTGAGTGCTATTTATCAAAGAGAATTCCTTATCATATATGACAAGTTGTCAACTAATAGAACACTACTCATTTAATTGGATTTAGTGAAATTTCCTTAAATATTTGCATATCAAATGAAATATTTGCATAAGCATTTGACATGCTATGGCCATTCTTTCCAGTAGAATATTATGGGTGAAGAATATGAAGTTTCGCAATTTTCCATTTGCAGGCACTTTCTTCCTTTCCCCCTTTCTTGGCTCAAAATTACTCATCAAATCTTATGCTCTTGGGTTTGCCATATGGTTGCAGGAAAAGTTGAGTTTTCTCCAGACGAGGATGCACATGTTGTTGGTGACTGTGTTAAGGTATTTTCATGGTAAACTGAAGTACTGATTCCTTTATGTTGGTCATACATTATTATCATTTCTTATTTCTATACATTTTCAGCATGTAATTCGTGAATTGCCATCTTCTCCGGTCCCTGCATCTTGTTGTAAAGCACTGTTAGAAGCTTGCCGTAAGAGTTATTTTAGTTTTTCCGTCTTTACCTCATTTTAGTGTTCCCATTATTTATGTCTTTTCATTGAAAGTTTATTTTCTTGATTGTTTTTAAATTGAAGGTTTTCCATTGAAATTTATAATATATGAGTTGACACATGGAAGCTTATACTAATTTTAATGGAAAGTTTTATGTTTTTTTTGACAATTTGTTCAAAAGGAGGAATGAGAAGATCTTCCTTGTTTAATTTTATTTCAGTGTTTGAAATTGCCACAATAATTTTATTTCAACTTACATAAATCTCTCATGAAGTTTAATTTTATTTCGTTGTTTGAAATTGCCACAATAATCAGGAACTGAGCGTGGTAGTAGGGTTGCTGCTATGCGTGCAGCAATAAATGACACTTTCCCTGAACCAAATCGCCGCTTACTGCAAAGGTATTTGATTGATAACTTTCTTTTTTTTTCTCATTTCTTTCCTTTTGATATATAACCCATTGATTGCTTTCTTTGTTATCTTATTTTCTGAATTTCAGGGTTTAACGTTTTAGAATACTCTTATTCTTTAGTTAGTTAATTTAATCAATGAATTATATATCGTTGATTTGGGATAGTCTTCTGTGTTTCAGAAACCTACTAAATCACCAAAGTTACGATCGGATATCTTTAGATTTGTGTATATATGATATGCTCATATACTTTGGATCTACTTATTGAGAGGTTATGTTGAATTCATTGTTTATGAATGAGAATCAATTAAACCAAAAAGACAAGCATACTAGTGAACGTGCCTTTTAAATGTTTGATTATTAACCCTAATGCTCCAAAGCCGTGCAAGCATTCCATGAAAATACTGAAAAGTTTATAGATTGAATGATAAGAACCTTGGGAGAACCACACCACAAAAGTTAGCCATTGTAGTTAGAGAGCTGTAAGCCGCATACTTCCAATGTGAGACTCAAGTCCCATACCTTGTAGTTGGATCCTAACATCCTGATACATCCCATCAGACTCTGTAGTCCCATCGCCCATGTCGGTTGGCTGCATACTAATCCTTTGAATAGTCTTGGGCAAACATTGCATTGCCAATGTCACCACCCATGCCATTGATATGATAGAAAGCTCTGATACCAATTGATAAGAACTTTGGAAGAATCACACTAGGTAATCCTAACATCCCACTACATCCCATCGCTCATATTGGTTGGCTGCACACTAATCCTTTGAATAGTCTTGGGCAAACATTGTCATACCAACATCACCACCCATGTTGTTGATATGGTAGAAAGCTCTAATACCCATTGATAAGAACTTTGGAAGAATCACACTACACTAGCTGTCATTACCTTCACACAGGCCACACTAGAGTTCCATACTTCCAATACTTCCAATGTGGGACTCAAGTGTCATTACCTTGCAATTGGATCCTAACATTGAATTATAAAAAAAGATGAAAGTTTTTTGTAACAATGACAACTAAAGCCTTTTCCCATAAGTGGTGATTGGCTACATAGTTTGAATGACACCATTGTGTCCAGTCATAAACACAATCAAAATGTTTGTTCATGTCAGAGATTTGTCTTAGAATTTGGGCTCAGGGCTTACTCAATCTGACAAAATCAGCTTGCAAGTTGAGGACTCCCCAAGCCTTATAAGCACTAGTTAGGCCTTATCACTAGGTGATGTGGTACTAAACGCACTTCCTCACATCTAGCACAATGAAAGTGCTGGAGACCGCAATGAAGGCAAACCAAAGAAGCTGCAATTAAGGAAACTTTCCAATAGTCCACGTTATACGTTGAATGCCAATTCTTAAACAGAACCCTCCTCTTTTATTTGGGCTTAGGATCGTCTATTTACTAATTTGTAACAAAGTGTGACATCGATTGAGATTTTTTTATTTGTAATAAGATGCTAGCTAAATAACTAATGAAAGGAGGATCATTGAGCCTTAACAAGTGATCTTTAAGCGTTTATTATCGATGCCATATTGAATACTCAGTATTATGAACAAACCAGCTACCATTAAGTGAGCTCATATGGAGCATAATTTTTAGTCTTAATGACAATGTGTCCTTGATGTAACTTCTGACTGAATCTATTCTTTGATTGGGTAAGGCTCATTTGTTACACTTACACTTAGGGTTACACAATTGGCTAAGTGGAACTGATTTTTATTCTGTTCAATTTTTCTTTTGCACCACACATTTCTACTTTAGATAATGTTTTGATGATGTAATATATTTATTTCATTCTTGTACAGAATACTTATGATGATGCAAACTGTGGCTTCACGCAAAGCTGTGAATAGAATGAGCTCCTCAGCTGTGGCAGCTTGCATGGCGCCTTTACTTCTTCGCCCCCTTCTGGCTGGAGAATGTGAAATTGAAAATGATTTTGATGTAGGTGGTGATGGTTCTGTTCAACTTTTACAAGCAGCTGCTGCGGCAAACCATGCTCAAGCAATTTGTATAACCTTATTAGAAGAATATAGCAGCATATTTGGGGTAATTATATTTTTTTTTTGCTTGTCTTCCATAAATAAATTATGAAACCATGCCACATTCATCTGATAGACTCTTAAGATCATTCTTAAGGTTAGACGTTTTATGCTGGTATGCTGAATCATACCTGCCTCTGGTACAACTGTTTTTTCTTCTTCTAATTTACAAGGAGTGCATTACTTATAGGTTGAATTCCTTTTCATGAGAGAAGACATAATTAGCTGCACATGAAATATTTTTTTGCAAGTATTTAAATGGATGGTTCTCAATTTCGAACTAGCTTCTATCAGTAAGGTGAAATTTTTTTGAACTAGCCATTCCTTATATCAGTTTAGGATGGCAAAGAATGGTCACCATACAAAACTCTCCTGCCCATCAAATACCTGACCAAGAAGTCCCCTTCAAATGAAAAAACACTTGCAACAGGGTCAGGATCAGTATAGTTTTTTTTGTTTTTGTTTTCTTTTTTTTTAAGTTTCAGACTTCATAAGTGGAGTGACTCTTTGCCTCTGTCTAATTAAATGCATGCTTCATTTTCATATTATACTATAAATTTTATTCTCTATGCTTCTATCTTTTCAATAGAGCCCATTGGTGTTAATGTATCATTGTAGCTGTCTCCTTCTGGGCTAAGGGTTTATGGTTATTTATCATTGTCTCTTCAGATTCGTAAGTTATTATTGTTCTAGCAGGGAGGTTCTGTGTCCCCTGATATATACACGGACTCAGAAGAAGAGAGTGGATCTGAGAGTGAGGGGGCAACTGATGATGATGATGATGATGATGATGATGATGATTATGAAGATGATGATGATGATGAACAAGATGAATCAATACACGAGTCTGATGCAGATGATGATCTTGTTAGTGAATCGTACAGTGGAACTGTAGATTCTGAGGCCGATGATGAGGTTCAAACCTGATTTATTTATTTCACAGACAATTTGGTGTGGTTATGGTAAATAGGTTTTTAATTAGTCCATTTCATTCCACTGGACCAAATTTAATGTAGGAAAATTAGTCAATTATAAATTCCATTTAAAATATCTAAGTCAATTGTTCCAAAGAAGGAAACAGTGTTTATACCCAAAATTCTGTCAGGGCTTTTCTGGCTATCTTGCACTATTTCATTCAAGCAAATCTGTAATTAGACAAGAAGTGGCAGGGTTATCATCAATTATTCATATACATGGTATAAATGCAAAAAAAAGAAGGTATTAGTACCAAACTTCTTAATTCCTAGAAGGAAAGATGTGTAGTCTCTTCAGGCTAAACAATAAACATAGTAGAGTAATTAACTTGCCTTCTTCATTCAATGTTCACTTCCTATCTTCAACTGGTCTTAGTTTTCATTTTACCTTTTGTATTGTTGAACAAACTGTTCCCCTACCTTAGCTCTAAAATTGCTCCAATAACTTGAACTATTATTTGAAATGATTATAACAGTTACATATGTGGCTGCAATCACTGCCACCTAGATGTGGAGGACTAAGAGGAGAGAGGAAGAGCAAAAATTCTTATTCAATTGTTTTTTGGTAATGAACAGGACCATGATCATGCTAGTTCAAGTTCGAAATCCTCTGGTAAGAGTGAAAAATTGAAAGCCACTCGGAAGTTATCATCAAAGTCACTTGAAGGCTCACTGACTCAACATGAAGATTTCAAAAGCTCTGAACTAGTCACTAGTTCAAAGAAGACTGGCTATATAGATCAGTCCAATAAGCCTGCTGATATAGTTGGAGGAGTTTCCACTAATCAAGCTACATTGCATAATTCAAATTCTCCTAGCCCTGCTTCGTGTATCAAAAAATCCAATACCATGTCCAATGGCCCAGCACCTCGGCATCGCACCACATTGGGGCGCACCTCTGTAAGTAAATCTATAAAAAAATGTCTTTATCACTTGCCTTAAGTTTGCCACTCGCACCACATTGAGTTAAATTGCCTTCCACTAATAAGTCTGTGGTTTTTCTCTTCTTTTTTATTCTGTCCAGGCAAGGAAGAATCTTTCCATGGAATCCATTGATTTTCCTCTTGAAGATGAGTAAGTAATTGACTTCTATCAATTGTGTGGCAAGTCTCTTGCTCTGTCTCTGGATATGATTCTTTAGTTCCTATTTTATCCCATTCCCATGCATTGCCTATTTATGCATCTATCAGTTCTGTAATTAAAGGATCAAGCGCTTCAATGTAAATGCTTTATTATTATATATTTCAATATTTGTATGCTTGAAATTATCTTAGTTAGAGTATTAGTATTATATCCCTATTTGCCTGGAATTTCAGAAATGGAAAGATCGAAACCCACCCAGCACTCAGTTTCTTTTCTTTCTTGTGTTAAGAACCAGGGAAAAATGAGTAGGCAAGAAAAATTTCCTTCCTTTGGTTGCACTGTCTTTCCATCATTGGCATCCTAACCTTTTCTATCAGAGTGACCCCTTCCATGACTTTTGGAAGTTTATAGCCACTTAACTATGAATTCATATAAAGATTATTTTAGAGGTTCTAAATGTTGACCATACCTTGCTGTGCATTTTTTTATTTGATGTGGAGCAGATACTTAAGAGTGTGCATCTCTGTTGTTAGTTTCTTCATGTTTCTCTGTCCACTAATTTATGTTTCTGACCTTAGAGATGAAATTGAAAGGCTTGAAGCTGCCAGGACAGAACTACAAACCCAAATTGACGAGGAGGTATGTTCTTGATTTCCTTTTTGGATTACATTGTTTGAACGTGTTGGAATTTTTTTAAATCAATTGATCAGTTTCGGTTGCCCTTGTAGGTGAAGGCAAATGAAAAGCTGCAATCTCATGTGGACAAACAAAAGAAAGCCTTGGAAGAGCGTCATCTGGCTCTTGAGCAAGATGTATGTTCATTATGAGAGAAGTTAACCTTTTCCTCCATGTAAATAAGTGGAGATTTTGTTTTCTAAATTTTCTTTTCACAGGTGGCTAGACTGCAGGAACTGTTGCACAAGGAAAAGAATTCTCGGGTGGCTCTTGAGGTAGGACTCTTGTTTATGATTTACCCTATATTGCTGAAAAGACTTGTCAAATTCACACAAAGATGGTTTGAGTTTTGATCATGCAACTCATTTACAATATCCAAATCTTATACAGAACAAAGCAGAGCTTGAGGAATTAGCTCTGGTAGAAGCAGATCTTGCCAACTTAGAGTGGAAGGTTGATGAGATTGGGGTGAGGCTTAATGCACAAATTGAGCGGAATCATGGAAGTACTTCAGATTCCTCTAATAAACCACGACAGATATCAAATCAAGAAAGAAAATTGTATGTTTATCATTATCCAAATGTTTGTTATTGCATTTTTTTCTTGTTATTTTTACAGTCCCAGACTCCTAATTGCTTCAATCAATGTTCATAGACAATTTTTCTGTTCGCAATATTTCTTCCCACATCTCTGTAGAAGTCCTTTTGGCACTTGGTTGTTTCTATTAGCTTACAATGGTGTTTGTTTCCACTTGTCTGTTTCTTTTTTCTATTGAAACTATGTGGATAATTAAATTTTACTTTCTTCACTGTTGTTATTAACAGGAAACACAAGGTAGATGCTGAAGTTGCTGCTACGCCACAATTTGACAGATCAATAAGTAAGGTAAATCTACAGTATATCAACAAGGATTTATTCCAAAGTATCTGCCACATGCTGAAAAATAAAAGAAGATTTGAATGAGTTTTAAAGCAATGAACATACTAATAGAGAGGGATCTTGCTCCTGCATAGAGCCTAGGAGGTATCTTGAAATTTGAAGTTTGAACAATAAAGCTTTATCTGGTTACTTATAAAAATCCTATGGAACTTCTATTCTTTCTCCCAAACACATTTCTGTTGTTTATACTTGCTAGACAGCAAGTTGCATATTTCCTTTAGCTGTTACCTCTCAAGTTTTTCTCGTTTAAAAGCCAAAGGTGGTCTTTCATTTATTTTCTCATGTAGCTTTATAGAGAAAATAAGCCTATTTTCTGAAAATGATGATTGTAACTTGCAAATTTATCATTTCTTAAATCAATGGTACGGTAATGGCACAACAGGACACTAATATTGGTGGAGCAGAAAATGATATTGAGAGAAAGCCTGAATCAACACCTTTACCAAACAAACACCCACCAACTAGCTCCAAGCGATCTGGTACAAAGGGTGAGGTATGTTTCACAAACTTGGCTATGAATCTAAACCAGCATTTTCTTTAAATTGTGTAATCAGAACTACTACCAAATACCCCTCATCCATCCAAAAAAAGTCAATAAAATGCCAATTCTATCAAAGTTTCAAGCTCCTTTTCTATCAAATTAATTCCATTATATAACATTTTTCATAAGAAGGATTTAATAATTGTTTTATCCATGTTATACCTGTCCTCATTCCTTGTTTCATCATTGTCACTTATATAACATTTCTTAGTAGTGGGATGAACAAATCAAATTAGTGATTCAATGCAGGGTAAAATTTAATTTTCATGGAAGATAGTTACCTACCTGTTAGCCTTGTAACTAACTAGTTTATCGTGTATTTCTCTAGGATAAACCTTGATATTGCAAATTGATAGGACTAGTCGGCTAGATAGACTTATTTATTCAAATGCTTTCACAACAGGGAGCAAATTCCACTCCTTCTGCACTGACAAAACTGACATCCAGACTGAACTTTTTGAAGGTGGGACGAAGTCAGACTCAAAATGAACTCCAAAGTATGGATAAAGGCCGAGACTCAAGTCGCTATTCAATCAATGTGGAAAAAGGGAAAGGATATGAACGTCCCCAATCACTTCCATCCCCCAAACTACCATCTCCTAGACTTCCATCTCCTAGACTTCCATCTCCCAAACATCTATCCCCCAATAGATTTGGAGGGTCTGAAGCTCAGTCTGTGCCAAACCCAGAAAAGGGTAAAGGGTCAGAGGCAGTTCAGATTTCAGAGAAAGGACTGAGCAAAGGTAAATCGCATCAAAGTTCAGAGAAACTGAAAAAATCAGATAGCCAGCCAGCCCATCACTCAGATGGATGGAATCAACAACCAAAACAATTGGAGAGAGGAAGATCAGAGGGTCATCAGACTTATAATGCGGATAAAGGAAGGTCAGAGGGTCATCAGACTTATAATGTGGATAAAGGTCGATGATTGAAAGGGCTAGTTTTCTTCTGTTCTAGAACATGATCCACATGCAGTCAGTGTTTTTGTTGTCCATGTTGGGATTTGCTTGTCTTTCAACGATGTTTTGTGTGGTTTACGAAATACAGTGAGAAGAATCCTTCTTTGATAAGGTTGCCTCAAGAACCCTTATTCAAACAAGAGAAGCATTCCACTTACCCCCAAAAGCACCATGTGCAAGGCATAGTTCAACTTTTCACGTGACATAAGCCGAACTGTTTGTAACCTTACATGCTGATTTTTACTAGCTCAGTAAGCAGCAGGTTGATTTGCATTTACATTATCGTATTTGTAACTGCAATAACGTTTGAATTGTTTGGCATAAGCTGGCAAAGCATTATTAAGGCAGATAACCTTGGTCCAAATTCTTTTGTTTTAGAATTTTTTTTAATATGTAACCTCATTATTATGTTTACTTATAATCAGATTCAAGGAATCTCTTAATCTGGATAGAACGCACAGCTCCATCCATGACTCCTTACCAAAAATAAAAAGGAAAATGAAATACACACAAAAATAGATACTTTTTTTTTTATTGTTGAGAAGTAGAAACTAGAAAAAAATTATGACTTGCCCAACTTGGCAGTATCAGATATATCTGTAAAATGGCAATATATAGGCACTTAACACAAATATGGGTAATGTAATTTTGCATTAAATAGATATAAAAGGAGACGACAAGTAGATTGAACTTGAAGAATCAAGACTGAATTTCTATTCCAGATTAATGTTTACATTGTTGGTAAATACTACTATATTTGATGAAATTTGAATATGAATCTCAAGAAGGTATAGTCCTCCAAAGTTCCAAAACCTCAATAACTAATCCCTAAATAAAAGAATGTTTCGCCATCATCTGAGTATGTATCTCAACCAATGAATGAATAGTGAAGGTGTCCAAATGAATAAAAAATTCAAAAATCCTTAAGCAGCTTCCTGACTTGTTCAAGGGTGACAAAGAGGACGACGGTGAAAGGACCCTGTCTTGAAATTGTAGGGATGAAACCTTTATAAAGGGCAAGAGGTCCTTCAGCCCTAACAGTCTTGAGAGCACAATCCAAGGCTCCATTGTAAGCCTCAGCATTCATGTTCATCACCCTAGTCTTTATAACATCAATGGGGTTCGACGCAACGGACGCCACAAAACCCGCCGCAAAACTCGCTGCCACGTGGGTCCCCAGCCCGTCCTCCATCAAACCGCGTCCCAGAATAGTTTCCTTAAACTGGTCGTACGAGGCTAACTGAGAAGCCGTAACGATCATCGCGCGGTTCACCGTAAGCACTGAACCGCGCCACAGGCTACCAACGACCTCTTGGTTACTCATGCGCCGTATCGCGTCGAACACGCCGTTGTAGTTGCGGCGAGGCTCTCCGACTGGACGATGCGGAGGCCGACGGAGACGGGGCCGGAGGACGGAGGCGGCGGCATTGGGCTGGGAGCGTGAAAGGTGAAAAAGGCTGGGCGGAGAGTGTGGGTTTGTTGAAGTTGCATTCGGACTTTGATGAGGTCGAGTGGGTGGGTGGTGCAGCCTGCGACGAGTGGGTGGGTTGGAAAAATCCTTGAAGACTCATCTTCAATTGAAGGCAAAGTAGTGTGTATTATGATTCAGAGAGAAGAAAAAGTAAGTGGGTGAAGCAATGAAAGAAAGGGTGTTTTTGTGTTATATAGTATATAGGTAGTGCGCGTAAGAGACTGGAGAGAGTAAAAAAGGGACTCTTTCTTTTACACATATTCAATGGGATGGACCCCTTCTTTTAATACAACTACTACATTAATGCCTTATGATTGGTAACAAACAATGTAAATATGAAAAATATTGGCTTTAATATTAATAATGTTTGGGTGTAATTTTTGTTCGAATTCACTAATTGAGGATATTTTTAAATTATTAATTTAGAAAGTGATAATATCTGTTATAATTTTTTACATTATTTTACGATTTCAGTTATTTGTTTAATTTATAACTTTAAAGATGTAAAGTTTTTTTTATCTACCGCGTTGAAGTTGTAAATGTTTTTTTTTTTTTTACGTTTACAACTTTGAAGTTGTAAATTTTTTTTATTGTTTTTATATTAATTGTTTTTAAATGTAAATATTTTTTTAAGTTGTATTTTTTTAAAAAAATGTAAATAATTTTTTAATTTTATTATTTAATAAATAAATGTGTTTTTTTAATTTTTTAGTTTTATTTAATATTTTGTATATGGTTTATTTAATAATTTATATATTTTTTAATATTATTTTATTTAATATATTTTTTATATTTAATATTTTTATATATATTTTTACTAATGTTAAAGAATTTGATTTGTTTTGTAAATCAAAAAATAATATAAAATACTTAAATTTAAAAAGACTAAAGAAAAAACATAAAAAGATAACCTAATACATTAATATAAGTGGACTAAAATTTAAATAAAAATATTAAAATATTTTGTTACTAATATTAACTTATAATTTATTAAATAATATTAATTTTATTGTATAAATAAATTTAATATTAAAAATAGATAATAATTTAGTTGTTTTTAAATTTAATTATTTTTTCATTTACAAAAAAAATCAAATTCTTTAATATTAGTAAAAATATATAAAAAATATTTTAAATAAAACAATATTAAAAAACATATCAAATAAAATAATATTCAAAAAATATATAAAATATTAAATAAAACTAAAATAATAAAAAAATGAGTTATTTATTGATTAATTAAATTAAAAAATTATTTGCAATTTTTTAAAGAAAAATTAACTTAAAAAAATATTTACAATTTTTTTTAAAAAATAACATAAAAAGAAACAAAACATTAACAGAGAAATATTTACGAATTTAAAGTTATAAATGTAAAAATAAATAACAACTTTAAGGTCCTAAAGAAAAAAAAATTATAACTTTAAAGTCGTAAATTAAGAAAAAATTAAAAGTCATAAAAACGACTTTCATTAAAAAAAATTATATAGAATGTTACAACTTTTAATACAAAATTCATAATATCCGTTATGACTTAACTCAAAATGTATAATAATTAAAAAATAACCCCTAATTAATAAATTTGGGAAAAAAAATTATACCCAAACAGTATTAAAACCAAACATATTATATTAGTGTATATAAATATCATAAATATTACTAAGTCTTAATATTGACCTCAATGGTAATGGTTATTCCCAAGGTTCAACAAATGAATGAAGGATTGTACCCGGATGGAAATGACGGTCTTCCTCTTGTGTCTCCAGCCATAATAGAATAGATAGGCATGTGGTATATATATATATATATATATATAAATTGTTATTCATAAGGATCTTATTTCACCTAAACAGTATAATGTGTAATAAAATATATTAATATAAAAATTAATATATTTATTATTTTGTAAAATATTTTAACATTATCATATAAATATTAATCAATAAAATTTGTGAATAGGAAATTATTAAAAATAGTATTAAAACTCAAATTATTATTTGTAGAATATAAATTCCAACCTCATAATTTAATATTAATCAATAGAATGTTTATTTATAAAATTATGTAAAATAGTTTTATACCATTTTTAAGTAAAAGTAATTTTATATTTGATAGATTATTATAGAATAAAATAATTATTTGTGTAAAATAATAGATTACCAAAAAAATTATATACTTTTGCAGTAAATAAAATATTTTTAAATTAAATTGAATTTTATTATTTTATGATATTGGTTACCATGCCAAAATATATATAAAATCATTTTTTTTATCGGTCATCATAACATTAATATAGAATATCCGCCAACTTCATATATAATTTTTTGTGGAGGAACTTAGGATTTTCTCTTCAAATCATATATATTTTTTCTATTTAAAAGACTCTAATTCAAAATTTTATTTAAGATAATTAATAACAACTTGTTAAATATTTAAAATTAATTATAAACTCAAAATCAATTCTCTAATATAAAAGTAAACATGCACATAAACTATAAAATAATAATTTAGAAATTTCACCTAACTTAAGGTACAAAGCACGTGAGTAAGTGATAGACATGTGAGATTTGTAAAGAGTAATGATATTATTATTATTATTTTAAATATTCCTCTAATATTTTTTTTTTATCTCTTTCTTCCTATCAATTATAAATCTTATTATACCTATATTTCTTTCTTTAATTTCTTTTTCTCTCTCTAGGATTAAATAACTTAGTGGGCATTCATGTAACATTTCTCTTTGTAAAACTACTAAGTTACGCCCTCATTATCCCTTTTATAGCATATATTGTGATTATAAGTGGCAAGGCGCAAGGCAAAGCCGTTGCAAAATGTCAACTGTCTAGTTTAATTTTAAAAATGAATTATAGTTAATTTTTTACGCCAACATTTAGGAATATATATATCTTCCTTTGAGTTCTAAATTTGTAGTTTCAAGATTTGACTGTATTAACTTTTTTATTTAAATAAAAGAAAGTAAAAAAAATGCATAAAAGAGATAAATAATTAAATTTAAATAAAGATAAAAAAAATACACACCTTAAACTTATATATATGTTTAAAGTGTATTACATGTTGATTTCATTTAGTAATAATATATGACCATCCCATTATTTTAAACACCCCACCAATATTTTTTAATTTTTTTTTATTATACCATAAATTTTATTATAATTATATTTTTTCTTTCTTTTCTCTCTTTGACTGTGGGACAACATTATTGTGAATGCCCATCAAATATCATTATATTAACACCATCCCAATTTCCAAACCTACTTGGCAGGACCAATTCCAGCTCATAGCATCATGCACTAATTTGGACATGCAATGCATAAAATGCAGAATTTTTGAAGGAGATAAAACTAAATAGCGAATGGTGCAGCTCAATTGTCGTGGTGCCAACCATATATGTCGACGTGACGAAACAAAATTAGGGTGAATTGTAATCCTCTCGTCCCCTCCCATATAATACCTGGACGTTCCTATCGCACCCTTCATCCCACCAAATTTGTACCTAGATTGCCACAATCTCAGAAATCTCTCTCCTCAGGCACCCTCCATGCATTCGTGATCGATGAAAGTTTGTGAATCGAGCACCATGTTGACGCTAACATAGGTAGCTCCAAATTATTATTATTAACAGAACCATACAATATTATTGCAGATTAAAGAAATGGAGGTGCAGCGGATGAGGGAGTTATTGAAACTTTGGTCAACGTTGCAAATTAACCGCGTTGCCCTAGTGGGTGGAAACCACACCGCCGCCAGATTTTGCACTCGTTAAGTCCCCGTTTGCCTCTTCCCCTCTCTTTGTCCCTCCCACAATATCTTTTTTCTTCTTCTACCTACACAGAAACCAAACAAGTCATTACTTATAATATAATCCACAATCACAAAACAAATTTCTTTCTATTCTCTTTCTAATTATCCAACATGATGAAAACACGTTATCGCTTGCCGCTTTTGGCATTCTTCGCATTCGCTTCCTTCATATTCATAACGAGATCATCCCTGCTTGAAAAAATCTCTTCCACCATGCCTGAATATTCCTTCAACACCGACCAGGTTCTGTCAATTCTATTTCGCGAATTGACCAACAACCAAGAGAAAATGGTTTTCCTCGGCAACAACGAGCCGAACCTGGTGGTGGCTGCGCCGAGGAAGCTATGCGGTTACATGCCGGAGGCGAAGAAAGTGGCGTTGCAGAAGCTCGAGGACGTGCTACTGGAGCCGCCAAGAGCGTCTTCAGGGAAGTCACGAAAGTACTTAAAACGCACGCGGTTCTTGCCGGATTTGATGAATGATTCTCTGGAGAAATACCCTCGCCGCGTTTTCATCGACGTGGGGGTGCCGGAGAAGGACGGTGGGAGTGGAATGGAGTGGTTTTCGAAGAATTACCCGACGAGGAACCAGAAGTTTGAGATGTATAACATAGAGACGGTGGCGGAGGAGTCGTCATCGTCGTCGTTGTCGCCGGGGAAGGAGCAAATAGAGATGTCGGATTGGGTTCGGAAGAACGTGAAGGAGGAGGAGTACGTGGTGATGAAAGCCGAGGCGGAAGTGGTAGAGGAGATGATGAAGAGCAAATCCATTGGGCTGGTGGACGAGCTTTTCTTGGAGTGTAAGCCAAAACGCGAGAACAGAAGCTCAGGGAATTCCAGCCGAAGGGCCTATTGGGAGTGCTTGGCTTTGTATGGCAAGTTAAGGGACGAGGGTGTTGCAGTGCACCAGTGGTGGGGTTAGAATATTCAAAGACAACGTAACACAAATACAACCATTGTGTTTCTGTTGTGTGTTGAGGTGAATTGGTTGTGGTGATACTCATAGAGAGAAATTACTACTATTAGTTAAGTACTGCATGTGCATGTGTGCATGTAGATGGAGATAAAAGACTCAAAAGAGACGAAGAGACTGGTGAGAGCTGAGGAGTTACAACATTATTTTTCATTTTGCGTGGTTCTTTTTTTCTATTTCTTTCTTTTTCTGGTCTCTGATTAACAATTTGTTTATTTTTATGTTTATGTGTATTGTATTCTGTTGTGGAAAGGAAAATAATGAGGGAAACGAGCATCAGAGGCTACAAAGTGTATTGAACGAGGGTTAATTGGAGGATCATATATGAGTAACTTTATATTTTATATACATATATAAAAAAAGGTTTAATGGGTGGTTTCCTTCTATTTTAGTTTTTGTTAAAAATTATATTTTTGTATCTTACCTACCTACCTTATCCAGAATTTCGAATCTCTTCATGCTTAGACCCTCAGAGTTAGAGGATTATATCTCACACTGGTAACTTTTGTCACAATCTCAAGACGTCTGATCTTTGTCTTTGATGATTTTTGATCGATTACTTACCAATAATGATAAACCATTTTTATAATCACTTTGAAGATGTAACAATCGTCCAAAGGCCGTTACAAGATACTTATAGTAGCAATTAATATGGACTTAAAAAGATAAATGCAATCCTTACCTTACATAGGACAAAGAGAAGATAAATTACTTTTAATTTCCCACTTATTCAATAATTCCGGGTTAGGCCTCATAAACCCAATGTAAGACCTAACTAGTTACACGAGTATTTATTAATATAACATTATTTTTTTTATTATATTAATCATTTTATTTTAGAATTCTTTCTCTTCTTGTTTTGTTTGTCTTTTTGTAAAACACAAATTATAGAAAGATACAGTACAAATATAATTTCTTTAATCGGTTGGTTGTCAGCATTGAAGCTACAAAGCTTGGATTAGAGCACCTCGTATATGTATCACTTTTTCTACCACGTAATGCTCTATGAGTGTATTCCCCCTTATCATGATTGATTTTGTAAAATCAATTTATAAATTGGGCTATAATACCTTTTTAATGATGTTTAGCCGAAGGTGTTATTCTTTTTAATTATTATACTTTTAATGACAAATAATTATACCCAATGAATAAAAGCAAAGATTGCGCTGATCTAAGCTTTTGGTGAATGTTATTATTTAATGTATACTTTTATCATACTTTCTATTATCACACTAATTATCTCATCTTATAATTTTTGTTTTCATTAGACATTATTAAAAAATTTATATAATTTCAATCTATTAATAATAGCTAATGATTAAAGTAACAAACCAAAAAAAAAAGTTGCTGATACTTTGTTTATGAAAAATGATTCATAGATACTCATATGTTAATAGTTACTTGAAGAGATAAAAGTAATCAAGTATCATAAATAATATAATGTGACAAAAAATTATAAAAAAAAGTTTAAAAAATGTTAAAGATACAAATAAAACAAAGATAAAAATGTTAAAATTATAGTTTTGGAGTACTCTTTATTTGGCATCATCGCAATTGCATGTGTCCAAGATACAAATAAAACCAAGGGGGGATCCCTTTCACGGACACGCTTGATTCCGTGCATAAACTCAACTAAATTAAAGATTCCAAAAGGAGACACGGGTTATCACTTATCACGTGTTGGCAGTATTTCATCCCTTATTATTATTCCAAACTAAACAACATCCTTGCTAATTAATTGATCTTACATTATTAATTTAATCAAACATCATTATTACAATGATAGGTTGGCCCCACTTTGCGAACGATCGATCTAAGATAAAATAAATAGTACTAGCTCCAATTTCACATTGCATATCTTCCAAAGGCACACAAGGCAAGCTTATTCACCGTGGCCACATTCACCCACACCCATCACTTTTTTTGAACCCAACGAAAGATCCAAACCTAGCAAGCTAATCAAGAAAGCCACTAGTAAACAATAATAAAACAAACAAACAAAAAAAATGTAGCCAGCTAGCTAGTTAGCTAGTTACAAACCTCACGGGCTATGCCAACTTTATTATTGACGATATCAAACAAAATCCTAAGGTTCTGTTGCTGAAAGTTGGCAATGACGTTCAATACCGAGTTCACATTGTCGGGTGCCGCCGCCATCGCAAGACACGCCAACGAACCCGCGCTGCTATGAATCAAGCTGTTCTCCAACGGCAGCTTCAGGTCCAACCCCTCGAAGTGCAGCGTAATTGGCGGCGCCAGCGTTTCGTAGGTTTTCACGAAACACGTGTCGAAAGCTCCAATGCTCGTGAATGTAGTTCCCCCTACCTGCTTCCTGAACTCCTCCCTCACCGCGTTGTAAACGGGCTCCACGAACCGGGTTATCACCGTGCCCGAATCAATTATGGTTCCGGATCCAGTGTTCGGGTTAAACCCAAGATACTCGCTGGGAAAGGGTACCAGGACGCGCCCCACGCTGATCCCGGTGAAGTTCACGTAGTAAAGAGAAGGACGGTGCGGGCTGCGAAGAAGCGGAGTGGTACGAATGCTCTTGGGCTGGCCCACGGGCCCCAGCTTGAGCGACCCGGAGAAGTAGTAGGACTTGAAACTGGGGAGACAGTAAGAGAATATGCCCGAGTAATTTGACCCGGATTGGGAGAGCAAGGACAACGGGCCTCGGCCAAGGCCCAAAAGCCCTTGGGCAGGGACCGAGGCTCCGGTGATGGCGTTGACGCAGCCGAAGGAGTAGTAGGGGATAACATCAGTTGCCAATCTTAATGCGTCTTGGACTAGGGTGGCGGAGAAAGATGAGCCCGCGTAGGATTGGTTGAAGGAGCACGCGCCGGTTCCCGTGGCGGGGCAAGAAAGCCCACGGACCTGTCCGCACTGGGGGACGGAGCAGTCTAATGGGCCGTAACTGGTTGAGGCTTTGGGCGAGAAAGTGGTGTCGGAGCAGCCAGTGCAGCCCGAGCAGGGTACGAAGGCCTCGTCAGTGCTGGTGTCGAGGACCATGAACAAAAGTTGACCGGGTGTTCCCAATTTGACCCTCACCACATAGTTGCCGATGTTGAAGGCCTGGCCCGAAGCGATTGGGGCCGTGGAGACTGTCTTTTGACTCACTAAGGTGGACAAGTATTTCACTCGGACTGGGTCTTTTGAGGCCATGTTTATAATTCTGTTGTCCCATGTGTCTGCCTTGGGTGGTTTGAACGGTGAGCATTTGCTGTAGATGGGAATCACGTTGAGGTCCGAATTATCCGGTTGAGAGGCACAAGGGTCAATGGCATTCACCCTCATGAGCCACATTACGGAGAAAATAACTATTAATGTGGTGCCAAACTTAACGTCCATGGTTGGTGACTCGGTGGGGGGATATAATGGTTGGTGTCCATGCATGGCGGGGACTGAGGCCTTTAATATAGGCGCCAGAGTGAGAGGTGCCTGTTAATTTACGTAAATATCCTTGGAGTTGTTGGAATTATTGGGGTGTTTTTGTTTTACTGTTCTATTGCACACATCTTGACAATATTCCACAAGATTAAAAAAATATTACTTTGGTTATCATGAACTTATTATTCAAAAATGTTTTATTTTAGGGTTATGAGTTTTGGACACACCTATTATTTTAGGTTGTCTTAACTCTTAAAGTACACCTTCACGTTCTTTTTCTCTCCTTTTTTTTTTTTAATTTAATCATCTCTCTTAACATATTTGGTATTCTCTTTCCATGCAAAATAACTCTAGGCCGTAACAGTGTTCAAGGATAAATATGTATTTTCTTCAAAAAGGATGATTATATTTTATTTTACAATTTTAATTAACTTTAATAGTTTCACATTTTCTTTAATATTCATTTGTCATTTTTCTATTATTTTTTAAGTTATCTTTTCTTTTCAATCATATGTATCAATTATTAATTTCTTTTCTTCTCCTATCTTTTTTCTTCCTTGACAGGGTATATATGGCCCAAAAAAAGATGTTAAAGTATCCTATATCTTTATCCTTATCCCTTTATTTTATAGGAATTTCTCAAAAGTTATAATATGATGATGATGTAACTTGAGCTGGCTTCTACGTGGTGTTCATATGGAAGGAAACGATAAGCAATAAAACACACACTGTACAGATTTTGATACATGAAGTATAGAAGATTACTGTGCATATATATGTATGTAAATACAAAAGTGCATGATAAAACAAAAAGGCGTTTGATCATTGGTGAAAAGCAAAAGGACAAAGTTGTGGTTTCAGGCATTTTTGGACTTCAGTGCAGTGATGCTCTAAATTAAAGTGTTACAGAAAATTGCTGTTTCGCAAGAGTCGCGGTCTCAAGCTTATTTATTGTTGGTATACGTATCTGCTGTGCTAGCTCACTGCTGTTAACTACTAAGTACTAACACTGTTGAAATTATTGAACCTTTGTTTCCATTCCCATTGTGATAGATAAAAAAAATTCCATTAATTAGCATTGTGATTTAGTGATTAAGTTAAACTTTTCAAGGAGTATGAATGGATAATAATTATGGAGCTAGCTAGAAAGAAAAGGCTCGTAATCATCAGAACTTGCTGGGATTAGAAATTGACAACTACGCTAGATCTTTTGTCTGTACATGGATAATGCACGAGATGCGGTCGGTCACGGGCATTCGAAGACTTTTTTGCTCAAATCTCATGCATTCATGCAGAACTGAAACAGTGTTAGTACATTAATAACACCATTGCCTCGAATAAATAACAATTCTTTTTGTAAAAAGAAAAAGCAAGTTGCCAAACAGTGAACACGTTGAGTTTGAGCTCTAATTCGTCTTCTTTCGATCCGATACGTACATACACTACAAAATATTCCTTTTAAACTGCCTATTTTCATGCCTCCGTGTTCAACGAAATAAATACAGAGTTAAACTTGTACAAAACTGGCGTTTTTAATTTTAATAAATATCTAGGATAGGAATTCAAGGGAGGCTCTAATGCTACGTAAAACTCACAGAAAGTTGAACATTTCGTTTTGCAGAATTTATTCTTCGAGAGAGCCCCACCAGGGCCGACGTACATTTCACGAGGTTGCCCGGCATAGATCAGTAGTATTAATTAATTGTTCATATATGTGCCGATAGTCAGTGCTAGAGTAATGTGTTCTTAGTAATTATTTGCTACATTATTTTAATTTCCTGATGAGAGAGATCCTCGAAGAGAAGAGAAATCCAATTTCTCCAAAGTTTCTCTTTCATAAGTTGGTGCTCACTTTAGAAATTCGCATTCATATCTTTTTCATTCATATGTAGTGGATGAGAAGGGTTATTTGTAACACAATCTGTACAGCTATTTTACAATTAAGATAGAAAAAGGAAAAGAATAGAGAGAAATACATAAAATGTAATAAATGATACAATAAAGAGATGGGAAAAGGATTGTGTTGTCTATGTAAATTGTCTATATATACATGTTATGTTTAAAAAACACATTTTTTGAGTCCGCATAACCTGCAACGGGTATATGAACTTCAATTTTTTGAGCCAATTGGGCTTTTTATGTCTTAATTAAAAAATATATATTTTTGAAAGGTACAGTCAAAAAATAGAAGACTAGTAAAATAAAAAAATATGGTGATTCTATTTGAAATTAGATACATTCAATATAACCAACATCAAACCAAAACCCATATAGAATAACTCTCAAACATTCAGTGATTAATTGGACTATAAAATAATAACAAAAGGATTTTTAAAATGGTTTTTAATTTTATTTTTTTAGGTAATTTTTTTTAAAAGGGTTTAAAAAATGGGTTAAATTTCAGTTTTATAACATTTGATTTTTTATTTTATCATTTTTTTTTTTTTGCAAAAGGGAATCGATCCATTTAGCACGTGAAGATGCAGTTGCAAGTTCGATAAAAGCAAAGTCATTTAAATTGTGGGCTTTGTAGGGCGAGTTTTATGCACGGTAAGTTTTGCGGTACAGACTTATCTCTAATTGCTACAAATAAACAAAATACGTGAAATTTTATAAATTAAAAAATAAAATGTATAATTAGACCTAAGAAAATTACACCTCAATGGCACAATTTTTATTTTTTTTAAAATCACGATGACACAATCTAACATCACTCTTGTTACTTCTAGTAACAACTTGTTACTTATTTATCAGCCTTATTGGGTGATTAATTACTTTTTCCTGTTTGGTTCTCGGTTGTTTGGGAACCTATCAGCCTTATTAGATGCAACATATTTCGAAAATGAAACCCTTCCATCAGCCAAGACGTTTGAAAACCTCTAACATCACTCACACAAAAATTTATTCAGCTGGTTTATTTGTTTTAATTTTATTAATTAATTAATGCCTTAAAGACACTGTTTAAAGAATTAATAATAAACAAATGCGTTGAGATATGTAAAAATTATGATTAAAATATATTAATAATATTTTTAATAAAAAATTTCTACTCTTAATTTCTTAATTAACAGTAGTATCTTATAAATATTTACTATCTTGTGCGTTTTTCTTTTGTGACACATATCATCTGCATTTATCCGTTGGTTTTAGCAGTGGGGATTGCTCTTGGTCCAACGAGGGAATTACTTTCAACTATTGGGTTAATTACGGAAATGGGTAGAATTTTAAAAAAAAATTACGAAAATAAATAAATCATACTTTAATAAACGTTTTCATAATGAAAAAATCATATCAACTTTTTTCCTCTAAGTACTAAATTCTTATGTTAAAATACCATTTTAGTTTTTTTTTTCTTCTAACGCAATCATATGTTAAAATATGATTTATAAAATATATTTTTTTAAAAAATATGATACGATTTTAACTTTCAATAATAAAAAAATTAAAAAACTGAAATCGTATGTCTATATACGATTTTAGAATAACAATTTTCTGAAAATTAAAATCGTGCTTTAAAGTGCGATTTCTTTATAATAAAATCGTATTTCCAAACATGATGTATCCATTTTCATAATTTTCTTAAAATATATCCATTATGGAAAATAATTACACCATTACGGTGCAAGAGCCTCCACTATTCAAGGTTAGGCAACTCCTTGATTTTTCTGCAATCGTAGGCTTGAATGTCATTTTCAAACTTGCAAAATAGGACAATTCAAAGATCATAATGTGATGAAAACATTAGGCATTTAAATACATTGCAGATCTTCAGTTTCAATAAATAAATAATATACTATCCGTACCAACTAAAATTAAATATAAAACAACTAAAAATATACAATTTGTTGAACTATATATATATATATATATATATATATATATATATATATATATATATATATATATATATATATATATATATATATATATAAAATAGAAAAGAGCTTATTATAAAACAACATTTGCAACAAAAATTAAAATTCACACGAAGAATATATTTTTAATCTAATATAGAGAATATATTTTTAATCTAATATAGATATAGATTCCACTAGATCACTACTCACCGTCACGGCATTTTCTTACCACCCGTTGATGCACAGGATGACAGGGGTGTACTAGTTTTAGGGTAAATTTTACGATGGACCATTAGAATAGGTATTTTCAATGGCCAAAATAGTGTTTTTAAATAGTTATATACCAATCTTACCCTCATTCCTCATCATTAGATATATAATTAAATAACTGGATGGTTCAGATTATAAAATAGTTATTGAGTAAAAAAAAAATACATTAAAATGAAGTAGTTGAGTTAAAAAATATATCAAAATAAAACTACTTGAGTAGACCATTTAAACCCTAACCTAAACTGTTGTTTCTAAAAAAACCATAATTAAACTGGATCGTCACCGCCGTGACGGAGATAGAAAGGGGGAGGAGGACGGCAAAATACACCGCCGCTGTCACGGCTAAGTCATTCTAGATCACACGAACCAAGTCCACGATGCTCTCTCTATTTCTCCTCACGGCGCTCTCTATCTTTTTCGCTTGCTCCCGCTCACCGCCACCAACAATGGAGCCCATGGTCGCATCTTTCTATCTTCAAAGTCGCGCCGTGTTTGCTTCCAGATATGTGGCCTTTGTTCTTTCTGTTTCCAGGTCTATGGTACTAGAAAGATCAAGAGAGAAAAAAAAAAAACATCTCAGATCTACAACCTCCATTTTATTTGCTTCCAAATCCATGGTGCAACAAAGAAAAAAATTGAAACGTCGCCACCGTCAACGGCACACGGTGATCAGCGATAGAAAAACTTCTCTTTTTCTTTTTTGATTTTTCCTTTTTCTCCTTTTCTTTGCACGAGTTATTTGTTTTATTTTTAATTTTTTCGGTTGCAAGTTGGTATTCTCCTGGTTTGGCAAAGGCTTGTGGTTGCTGATGGTAATGGCGCATGCAAGAAGACCTTGGAGGTTGATTAGGGATCTATTGGTTGTTTTGTTACACGAAGGTTTCTGTTCTATGACCTTGATTATTATGATTAAAAAAAAAAATTAATTAATAGTTTGATGTAGTTGGGAGACATTAGTAGATTTTAAAAAAACATATTAAAGGAAAGACTCGTTAATTGAAACATAAAATCTAAAAAAAAAAAAGAATTAATAGATTTTTAAAAAAGAGTTATAGGAAATATATTTTTAGCATTTTTTATTAATAAAATGTCACGCATTTTATACCAAATGCAACTGCAACTTTTTTTTAGAGGAAATAAAATTATTTTTATTTCATCAATGATCTTAGAGTAAACATGAAGAAAAATACAATGATAGTCACAAGAATGAACATATAATCTTGACGTCCTTATTAACTTATGAGCCACAAGATTTACTTCTTGACTAAATTTATCTCAAAATTCAATAAAATAGAAAACATGTGCTCATAACCTGTTAGAATAGAATTAAAATCTGAAAATCTTATCCTATCCAACCTCAGGTAGTCTTTGATCATCTTACAATCTATTTCCAAAATCACATGGCTAAGGTGAAGATATTAAATCCATTCGATGAAAAACAACTGCAACTATTTAATAGAAGTTTAGGTAATGTTAAATTTTAAATTTTATTGATATTATTATTATCATTGTGGTGGTATGTTACAAGACACCATTTTTGTAAGATTGTAGTGGATAAATTAAATACAAAACTATTATAATTTAATTAATAATTTTTTAATATCAAATATGAATATATTATATTAAATATTTGAATCTCAATTGAATTTCAATTTTAAATTTCATTTTATTATCTCTTATCAATACATTATAAAAGGCTTAGCCATTTTTTTTACAAGGAAAATGTTAACTAATACTAAGTTCCTTTTTAATTATCAAATTGTTGGAAATTTTTTATTCCTATTTATCTATTGTTTACAAAATTCAAGATGATGTTAATTACTTTTTTTTTATCAATTATATCTTTACTTGTGTTTCCAATCTTTAATAAATTTACAAATATATTCAATGCATAGGGGAAAGAGGAAAGGGGTGAATAGGAAACTCCACACCAGAATTAAGAAAATTTATTATATTTTTTATTTTTATAAAACAACCTTAAAAGATAAATAAAAGAATGAAAATAGCACTCTATAGTAAATAACACAAATAGAGACTTTATTTATTATTTATTGTTATGAAAAACTTCCTCTTATTGGAGTGGACCTAATCTAAGTGAGATGTAAAACTTAACATGCCTCTTTAGGTAAAAACACATGTTATTTATCATGGTTCGCGATGCGCATCTCCTCCGTCAATCATGGGTCGGATATGCTAATTAATTGTGATTTGATTGCAAAAAACTGTTTTGGGCCAAGGCCCATTTTGACAATTAAATCCAGAGGACACATTTATGAAAATAAAAAACAATTTACTAAATAATATTATGGGAGATTAGTCATTATCTCTCGGTGGAGAATACCGGATTAAAAAACAAAACATAATTTCTAATACAACTTCATTGTAATTTTGAACAGATTCTATTTTATCTATTGATTGCTTTCAGGAGGTTTACGAGGATATATATATATATATATATATATATATATATATATATATATAAATAGTAAAATTTCTTATTAATAAAGTAAAGTATTCTTTGCTTATAATGAAAAGCCATGTCATGTGTGGGCAGTACCACACCTAAGCTGATAATTACTTGCAAAATGGTTAATTCCGTAGAATCTCTTCCAGCAAAAGGAAGAAATAGAATGAAGCCAATTTTACGAGCATCATCCTGGCCCCACCGAGACCCCACTTTCACCCTTTTCCACCTTCCCGCCACGAACCCAACAAACCAAGAATTCACTCTTTCCAATAATCAAATTCTTTTTTTCCCGATTTTCGATAAAAATTAATGCTGATTTTCAATGTTAAATACTCTTTATCAATATTATTATTATTATCAGAAAGAAAAAAAAATTCCTTTCCCTCCACAAACACTCCTTCCTTAATTGTAACCATCAATTATATTTAATTTAATTTAATGCCACCCTCTTTATTTTCATTTACCGCGTTATCTTTTCTTTCTCTCTCTCTCCCCCCACACATTCACACTTTCTTTCTCGATCCCAACCTAACAAAACAACAAAACAACCACCAGAGTTGAGTTTCCGCTTCGTCGTTTTCAAATTTCCAGTGCCATCTTCAGTTTGTTTGCGACTGCGATCAGCATTTCCATTTCTAACTTCACGGATTCGAGTTTCCTCGTTAATCTCACCCTCACGGGTTGCCGCATCTTCCTCACCGTCCAATCGCGGAGGGTTGTTAGGTTGAGGGTTTTTCTCTGGTTGTTACGCTGCCGTTGGACCAATCTATGTGTGGTGGCGATAGCAGAAGCTTAGGGTGTGTGGCTGGCGCTGGATGTGTGTCGGGTGCAGGATAAATGCGTGTCACCGGGGATCTAGGGTTTTCGAGCCTGGTCCTTGTGGTGGTTTGTGTTGTGGTGGCGGTGATCGGGTTCGTTATTCGGCATAAATGGCAGGTTTCGGAGGCCAGGAAGGAGGAGATCAAGAGGCTTTTCATTTTGGCCGCGGAGGAAACTGCCAGGGCCGAGAAAGAGGCGTCCTATGAGTACGGCACGGCGGTTTCTGCCGCTCCGACCAATCTATGCGCTGTGTGTTATTTTCCCGCCACCGCGCGCTGCGCTCAGTGCAAATCCGTTCGCTACTGGTGCGTTTTCAAATTGTGCTTAAAAATTCGAGTTTTTTTTCCTATCTTTCTTTTTAAATTGGCATGGGTTGTGGTTGTTTGTGGGGGTCGTTTTTTCAGACTTTATGATTACAATTTGCTGTCCAGAACTTTTAGTAATTTTTGCTTACGGTTGAAAATGGGAATATTGGTTTTGATTTCCTTTTCTGGAGTGTATCTCTTCTGGTTTCGTAAAACTCCACACTAGTATGTTAGTTTTGTATTTACTTATTAATTATTAATATTATATGCCACTAAGATAAACATGCGAAAATTTAGGTTCGTTTTAGTTTATGTGTACTAGAGGATCTCTTCGACAAGTGTCTGTTCCTCTCTACAAATTGGTGGTTATTGTTAATGGAAAGAAAAATCATGCATCAACTTTTGCTAGGTGCTTTAGATTGTGGTTTATTTAATAGTTAATAATTTATCTTCTTTGGTTTGGAGAATAAAACAATATGTTTCGTTTTTTGCTTTCGTGACCCCATTTACATTCTCTGTTTAATAATTTAGCTGACTGTGATATTCTGTATTAGTGGTTCCGATTCATTGCTTTTCGTCTGCATTTTTCCATGTGTTCTTTTTTGTGAAGATATTGTCTATAGTATGCACGTTTGGTTTGATGTGTTTCAGTTCTTTTGAATGCCAAACTGTTCATTGGCGTCAAGGTCACAAGTTAGAATGCCGTCCTCCCAGCACAACTCACCAGAGTGATGGTGCAACGAGTGATCTTGGCAGCAAGGTAGTAGAGCAAGGCTATTCTGGAATCCATGTTGGGAAGTCTGAAAGTGAAGGCAAAGAATGTAAAATAGCCTCTGAAAGGCCCCCAATTTTTGATATCTGCTTTTCTCCAAAAGTTTCATCTGGAAAGGATGCAAATATTAGAGTTGAGTCTCTTGCAGAGGGAAATATAACAGATTCTAATTCTGAATTGTCCAGTAACTCATTTTCTGGATTCTCAGCTTCCACGGGTTCTAGTGATTCATCTGATGGTTCCTCTGTATGTGAGAGCATCATCTCAAATGAGCATGACGGATCAGAGGGACATACTTTTGTTGATCCCACCCTTGACATTCCTGATAACACTATTGATGATAGCATGGGTGTAACCATGTCTTCTTCACCAAAGTTTGCTACTTTGGTTGATTCAGTAGATGGTTTTTCTACAATGCGTAAATTAAATCATACTGGACCTGGTTTTAGTAAAGAAGAGAGTAAGCTTGCATCAAATGGTAATTCAGGTTCAAGTATGTGGAAGGGGAAAACAATTGAGCCTTCTACGGTGTTTTCGGGATTCTGGGATAAAGCTCTTGATTCAAGAGGGATTAAAGATGATACTAAGAATGACACTTACCCATCCTGTTCTGATGAATCCACAGGCAAAAAGACTGCTTCTGAATCTTCATTTCACTTTCCATTCAGTACCATGCCTCCTTTGCATGTACGAGATACCAAGACAAATGATTCTGTATCTGATGATGCTTTTCCAAACTGTATTGGGAACAATATGGCAAGTTCAGGATCAGCATCGTCTGAGAATGACAACATGAATTCTTCGAAGGGGAGGAATTTCTCGTTCATCAACAGCAAAGTTTCCAATGTTAGGAGTTATGTTACTCCAAGTGGTTCTGAGTCTGATCAATTGGAATCTAAAGAAAGCTCTGGGCCACCTTTATCATCTTTCTCCCCTCAGCCCTCCAGTGTTGGCAAAAATTCAGTTTGTGCGGATGCTTTGAGCTTCCATAACTCTCAATCAACTGGCTCATCCAATCTTGTTGTGGCCAACGGTGGGAGCACCTTGAAGTCCACTGAAATTGGTTGCCTGACTTGTGAACTTGCTGATTCTAATTTAGCTTCTGTAACTGAAGAACATCATTCCAGTACAAAACAAGGGAATAATGACATTGAATCTGGCACTCGAGCTGTCACTTCCTCTCAGGTTGCTAGCTGTTCTGCAAATTCTAAGAGTGGCTTGAAAACATCTGTTTTGAAAGTTGTTGATCAGTTTAGAGGATCAAATCTGTCAAAGCACTTTCCATTAGTTGTTGGGAGTGATCTTGCTGGAAGACGTAATGACAAGGTTCTTCTGGAACAAATCTTTTTTGCGTTTTTTTGTGCTTTAAAAGACAAATACTGTTACCTTACATTTATATTTGTTGCAGAGTTTTTTCCCTTATGAATTGTTTGTCAAGCTTTATAACTCGAACAAGGTGGAGTTATGCCCATTTGGTCTTGTAAATTGTGGAAACAGGTAATTTCATATTATTTATGATAAACATGTTAGGAGATAATAGGTTCCTTCTTATATGTGGATTTATTTATTTACAATATAATTGTGGTGTGTATTATTATCTTCTTTCCTTGCTGATAAGGATCATATATTTTTCCATATCAATGTGAATAGTTTGGTTGTTGAAAGTGTGTAAATCAATTGCTCCTCCACTGTGCTTTGGGTAAGATTCACTTTTTTTGGTATTTTTTAACTTGTATTTTTTTTTTTTTTTGCAGTTGTTACGCTAATGCTGTACTTCAGTGCTTAGCATTTACACCACCTCTGACTGCTTATTTGCTTCAAGGATTACATTTGAAATCATGTACGTATGCAATCAGAGGTTCATCATGGAATTGTCTCCTATCATGTTTATTGAATACTGTTTTGTAAGTTGTAACTGTTTCCCTAGGTAAAATATCTCCTATGTAAATTTTAGGTGCAAATAAAAAATGGTGTTTCACCTGTGAATTTGAAAGATTGATATTGAAGTCAAAGGACACAAAATCTGCTGTGTCTCCTATGGGCATAATCTCCCATCTACAGAATATTGGGAGTCAGCTTGGTAATGGAAGAGAAGAAGATGCACATGAATTTCTTAGGTATTTTTTATTCCTTTTAATCCATGTAATATGGCATTATTGTTGTTTTGTAATTCATTTTAAGTTAATGAATCATATGACGTACTTGACAGGCATGTTATTGACACAATGCAATCTGTTTGCCTTACGGAAGCTGGAGTTAATGCATCGGGCTCATTAGAAGAGGACACTACTTTAATGGGTCAAACATTTGGAGGTTACCTTCGATCAAAGGTAATTTTATACTTCTATCTGGTAAAGTAATACACTGGTCTACCAATCTTTCGGAGTCTTTTGGTTAAGCTGGGTTGGGTTTCCTTTATCTTTTGTGGTGGGGTCTTGGTTGGGTTTCTTCTGTTTTTGGAGGGTGGCACCATAGGTGTCTTGTAATTGTTCATCTTTCATCAGTACCTCTGGTACTGATTTGTTTATATTAATACTATATATTTTCTGCCTTCCAAAAAAAAAACAACAATGTTTATGTTTTTCTTCTTCCTCTGCCATAGGTGCAATACATTGTTGGCATGGTTTTGAAATAGATAATTCTATTATTGTCATTATAAGTTTATAACATCTGCTGATTTGAAGTAACAAGGACAATGAACATTCACCTCATTTGGCAGATAAAATGCATGAGATGTGGAGGGAAGTCTGAGCATCAGGAAAGGATGATGGATCTGACTGTTGAGATAGAAGGCGAAATAACAACCCTGGTGGAGGCCCTTCGACGATTTACAAGCACTGAGACTTTGGATGGGGAAAACAAGTACCACTGTGTCAGGTTGGTTGATTTTTTGGATGCCTCTAGTCTTGATCGTTATCTTTGTAGAATGAGTTGAGGGACTAGAGTTTTTAATGTAGATTAAGTTAAAGGGAATAAGAGTTTTTAATGTAGATTAAGTTAAAGGGAATAAGAGTTTTCAATAAACGAACTTCTAAATTCTAGTAACAGCTTAACAGGTCTAGCTGTTTGATTGCATTAAACTATTGGCATAATAGGATAATGTAGATTTGTTGCGACCTCTTAATTTCTATCATATTTTCATACACCATATTGAATTGAGTTTCCAAAGTTAATACTGTTTCCTCTTAAGAATCATCTTGATGTTTTAAGATGATGATATTTACTAAAATAGATATTGCAAAATAAGGGAAAACGTTTAGGCATGTGCCAAATCCCAAGAGTAAGAAGGCTTGTAGTGTATCATATGTGGATCCTTTTCCTTTAGTAGTATTTAGTAGTGGGGAAGTGCTTTTGGTGATCTTCAGTTAAATCAGAATTTGAAAAATTAATGTTTATGATTTTGGTTTGAGTCTTTTCTCTAACTGATTCGTCATTTGATGCATTATTTTCTTTGATTTAATCTTGTTTTGGCTGTACATAGAAGCATTGCATGATGCTAGTGTCACAAGTTTACAGCCTGTGTCATTGATGATCAATATGCAAGATAATCTGTCAAATCAACCTTATACGGTTGTGTTTTACTGTGGCCACCAAGTTATGACACTAGCTTTTCACAAAATTTGGGTTCTAAGCCAAAAAAAATGTTATTGTTTCTCCTCTCATTTTTTTGGTCTTTCAGTGTGCAAGTGTTTTGTTATTTGGATTTTAGATGTTGGAATTTTATTTGGAGTACTTGTACTTAAATGTTTTTCCTTATTGTTAATAAACTATTTCATTTTTAAGATGTAAATCATATGAGAAGGCCAAGAAGAAGCTGACAGTTTCAGAGGCCCCGAATGTTCTTACAGTTGCATTAAAGAGATTTCAGGTATTTAATGTATTAAATTAAAACACAATATGTTATTTTAAATGCATTCTATGCAGCCTTTATGCAGAGTTTTCCTTATTTGTTACATCTGTATTGCAGTCTGGGAAATTTGGGAAGCTCAACAAGCCTATTCAATTTCCTGAAATACTTAACTTGGCACCTTTCATGAGTGGGACTAGTGATAAATCACCCATATACAGATTGTATGGGGTAGTTGTTCACTTAGATGTCATGAATGCTTCCTTTTCGGGTCACTATGTGTGCTATGTGAAGAATATCCAAAACAAGTGGTCCAAGGTTGATGACAGTGTGGTAAGTCCCTCAATTTAGCCTTAGTTCCCAATTCTTACGAGCAATTCACTTTTGGCTGCTAAATGTACATTTCTAGGTTTATGTTTATCTTAATTAGTAGTCCATGGTCCTTCCAGTTTCATCAACTGAATTCCCATAACCGATACTAGTATTTCTATTGCTAACACTGAGGTAGTGAACATTGTAAAACCTAAATTAATCATGAATGCCTTAAAAATATGAATTAAAAAAGCAGGCATTTAGCACCGCTATAGTGACGGAGCTTCCACTGGCCCCTGTAGTGTAGAGGTTAAGTGTAGTGGCTGTTGCAGATGCAATAGTGGTGCTATGGGGGACTATTCCAAAGAAGTCCTCTGAACAGAGACATTAGGGCCTGTTTTAGGGATTTCATTTACCAAAAAGATATTTGGCTTATAATATGTCAACCCAGCCCTTGTTTCTCTTGTCTCTTGTCAAACCTTGCTCTGCCTCGCCTATGTTGACATTGCTGCTGCCTCCGTCTTCTCTGTTGACTGCATCTGGTGTCTCTGGCAAGTGCCTCCCTTCTCTCTGGCTAGTGCTGCTTTTCTGTTCTGTCTTCTCTCTTCTCTGTGGCGAGCTGATGCTGTTTTCTCTTCTCTCCTACATAATAAATATTGGTATAATGACTTTTCCACCTCATGCAACGATCCAGGATTTAAAACACTGTTAATAACATGTAATTTGTTGATTTGAATACTTGAGAGCAACCAGTGCATGAGGGTC